>NC_073239.2:2131212-2434242 GCF_029281585.2 Gorilla gorilla gorilla | reverse complement strand
ATGGCGGTGTAGATATTTCCATGTTCATACAAATGGCAGTGTAGATATTTCCAAGTTCATAGAGATGGCGGTGTAGATATTTCCATGTTCATACAAATGGCGGTGTAGATATTTCCATGGTCATAGAGATGGCGGTGTAGATATTTCCATATTTATACAGATAGCAGTAAAGTTATTTCCATGTTTATACAGATAGCAGTGTAGATATTTCCATGTTTATAGAGATAGCAGTGTAGATATTTCCATTGATATACAGATAGCTGTGTAGATATTTCCATGTTCATACAGATAGCGGTGTAGATATTTCCATGTTCATACAGATAGCGGTGTAGATATTGCCATGTTCATACAGAGAGTGGTGTAGATATTTCCATGTTCATACTGATAGCGGTGTAGATATTTCCATGTTCATACAGATAGCGGTGTAGATATTTCCATGTTCATACAGATGGCGGTGTAGATATTTCCATGTTCGTACGGAAGGCAGTGTAGTTATTTCCATGTTCATACAGGTGGCGGAGTAGATATTTCCATGTTTATAGAGATGGTGGTCTAGATATTTCCATGTTTATAGAGATAGGGGTGTAGTTATTTCCAAGTTTATAGAGACAGCGTTGTAGATATTTCCATGTTTATACAGATAGCGGTGAAGATATTTCCATGTTTATACAGATAGCGGTGAAGATATTTCCATGTTTATACAGATAGCAGTGTAGATATTTCCATGTTTACAGAGATAGTGGTGTAGATAATTCCAATTTTATACAGATAGCAGTGTAGATATTTCCAAATTCATACAGATAGCGGTGTAGATATTTCCACGTTTATAGAGATGGCGGTGTAGATATTTCCATGTTCATACAGATGGCGGTGTAGATATTTCCATGTTTATAGAGATGGCGGTGTAGATATTTTCATGTTTACACAGATGGCGGTGTAGATATTTCGGTGTTTACACAGATAGCGGTGTAGACATTTCCATGTTTACACAGATAGCGGTTTGGATATTTCCATGTTTATGCAGATAGCGGTGTAGATATTTCCATGTTTATACAGATAGCGGTGCGTATATTTCCATGTTTATACAGATAGTTGGGCAGATATTTCCATGTTTATACAGATAGTGGTGTGGATATTTCCATCTTAATACAGATGGCGGTGTAGATATGTCCATGTTCGTACAGATGGCGGTGTAGTCATTTCCATGTTCATACACATGGCGGTGTAGGTATTTCGAAGTTTATAGAGATAGCGCTGTAGTTATTTCCATATTTATAGAGATATCTGTGTAGATATTTCCATGTATATGCAGATAGCTGTGTAGATATTTCCATGTTCATGCAGATAGCTTTGTAGATATTTCCATGTTCATCCAGATGCCGGTGTAGATATATCCATGTTCATACTGATGTCGTTGAAGATATTTCCATGTTCTTACAGATGGCGGTGTAGATATTTCCATGTTCATACAAATGGCAGTGTAGATATTTCCATGTTCATAGACATGGCGGTGTACATATTTCCATGGTCATACAAATGGCGGTGTAGATATTTTCATGCTCATAGAGATGGCGGTGTAGATATTTACATGTTTATGCAGATAGCAGTGTAGTTATTTCCATGTTTATAGAGATTGCATTGTAGATATTTCCATTGATATACAGATAGCTGTGTAGATATTTGCATGTTCATACAATTAGTGGTGTAGATATTTCCATGTTCATACAGATAGCGGTGTAGATATTTCCATGTTCATACAGATACCGGTGTAGCTATTTCCATGTTCATACAGATAGCGGTGTAGATATTTCCATCTTCATACAGATATCAGTGTAGATATTTCCATGTTCATACAGATAGCGGTGTAGGTATTTCCATGTTCTTACAGTTAGCGGTGTAGATATTTCCATGTTCATACAGATGGCGGTGTAGATACTTTCATGTTCATACAGATGGCGGTGTAGATATTTCCATGTTCGTACGGATGGCAGTGTAGTTATTTCCATGTTCATACAGGTGGCGGTGTAGATATTTCCATGTTTATACAGATAGCAGTGTAGTTATTTCCATGTTTATAGAGATAGCAGTGTAGCTATTTCCATTGTTATACAGATAGCTGTGTAGATATTTGCATGTTCATTCAGATAGCAGTGTAGATATTTCCATGTTCGTACAGATAGAGGTGTAGATATTTCAATGTTGATACAGATAGCGGTGTAGATATTTCCATGTTCATACAGATAACGGTGTAGATATTTTCATGTTCATACAGATGTCGGTGTAAATATTTCCATTTTCATACAGTTAGCGGTGTAGATATTCCCATGATTATAGAGATGGCGGTGTAGATATTTTCATGTTTACACAGATGGCGGTGTAGATATTTCCGTGTTTACACAGATAACGGTGTAGACATTTCCATGTTTACACAGATAGCGGTGTGGATATTTCCATGTATATGCAGATAGCGGTGTAGATATTTCCATGTTTATACAGATAGCAGTGCGGATATTTCCGTGTTTATACAGATAGTTGGGCAGATATTTCCATGTTTATACAGATAGCGGTGTAGATATTTCCATGTTAATACAGATGGCGGCGTAGATATATCCATGTTCGTACAGATGGCGTTGTACATATTTCCATGTTCATACAGACGGCGGTGTAGACATTTCGAAGTTTATAGAGAGAGCGCTGTAGTTATTTCCATATTTATAGAGAAATCTGTGTAGATATTTCCATGTATATGCAGATAGCTGTGTAGATATTTGCATGTTCATGCAGATAGCGGTGTAGA
The DNA here is from genome assembly GCF_029281585.2 of Gorilla gorilla gorilla. NCBI lineage: Eukaryota > Metazoa > Chordata > Mammalia > Primates > Hominidae > Gorilla > Gorilla gorilla. The sequence goes on along the minus strand of NC_073239.2, from coordinate 2,431,445 downwards.
TATTTCCATGTTCATCCAGATGCCGGTGTAGATATATCCATGTTCATACAGATGGCGGTGAAGATATTTCCATGTTCATACAGATAGCGTTGTAGATATTTCCATGTTCATACAGATAACGGTGTAGATATTTCCATGTTCATACAGATAGCGGTGCAGATATTTCCATGTTCATACCGTTTGCGGTGTAGATATTTCCATGTTCATACAGATGGCGGTGTAGATATTTCCATGTTCATACACATGGCAGTGTAGATATTTCCATGTTCATAGAGATGGCGGTGTAGATATTTCCATGTTCATACAAATGGCGGTGTAAATATTTCCATGTTCATAGAGATGGCGGTGTAGATATTTCCATGTTTATACAGATAGCAGTGTAGTTATTTCCATGTTTATAGAGATAGCAGTGTAGATATTTCCATTGATATACCGATAGCTGTGTAGCTATTTGTGTGTTCATACAGATAGCGGTATAGATATTTCCATTTTCATACAGATAGCGGTGTAGATATTTCCATGTTCATACAGATATCGGTGTAGATATTTCCATGTTCATACAGATAGCGGTGTAGATATTTCCATGTTCATACAGATAGCGGTGTAGATATTTCCATGTTTTTACAGATAGCGGTGTGGATATTTCCATGTTTATACAGATAGTGGTGCAGATATTTCCATGTTTATATAGATAGCGCTGTAGATATTTCCATCTTAATACAGATGGCGGTGTAGGTATGTCCATGTTCGTACAGATGGCCTTGTACATATTTCCATGTTCATACAGATGGCGGTGTAGATATTTCGAAGTTTATAGTGATAGCGCTGTAATTATCTCCATATTTATAGAGAAATCTGTCTAGACATTTCCATGTATATGCAGATATCTGTGTAGATATTTCCATGTTCATGCAGATAGCGGTGTAGATATTTCCATGTTCATCCAGATGCCGGTGTAGATATATCCATGTTCATACTGATGGCGGTGAAGATATTTCCATGTTCATACAGATGGCGGTGAAGATATTTCCATGTTCATAAAACTGGCGGTGTAGATATTTCCATGTTCATAGAGATGGCGGTGTAGATATTTCCATGTTTATGCAGATAGCGGTATAGATAATTCCATGTTTTTACAGATGTTGGTGTAGATATTTCCGTGTTTATAGGGATGGCAGTCTAGATATTCCCATGTTTATAGAGATTGTTGTGTAGTTATTTCGAAGTTTATAGAGACAGAGTTGTAGATATTTCCATGTTTATACAGATAGCGGTGAAGATATTTCCATGTATATACAGATAGCGGTGTAGATATTTCCATGTTCATACAGATAGCGGTGTAGATATTTCCTTGTTTATAGAGATAGTGGTGTAGATAATTCCAATTTTATACAGATAGCAGTGTAGATATTTCTAAGTTCATAGAGATAGCGGTGTAGATATTTCCACGTTTGTAGAGATGGCAGTGTAGATATTTTCATGTTTACACAGATGGCGGTGTAGATATATCCATGTTTACACAGATAGCGGTGTAGACATTTCCATGTTTACACAGATAGCGGTGTGGATATTTCCATGTTTATGCAGATAGCGGTGTAGATATTTCCATGTTTATACAGATAGCGGTGCGGTTATTTCCATGTTTATACAGATAGTTTTGCAGATATTTCCATGTTTATACAGATAGCGGTGCGGATATTTCCACGTTTATACAGATGGGCAGATATTTCCATGTTTATACAGATAGCGGTGTAGATATTTCCATCTTAATACAGATGGCGTTGTAGATATGTCCATGTTCGTACAGATGGCGGTGTAGATATTTCCATGTTCATACAGATGGCGGTGTAGATATTTCGAAGTTTATAGAGATAGCGCTGTAGATATTTCCACATTTATAGAGATATCTGTGTAGATATTCCCATGTATATGCAGATAGCTGTGTAGATATTTCCATGTTCATGCAGATAGCGGTGTAGATATTTCCATGTTCATACAGATAGCGGTGTAGATATTTCAATGTTCATACAGATAGCGGTGTAGGTATTTCCATGTTCATACCAATAGTGGTGTAGATATTTCCATGTTCATACAGTTAGTGGTGTAGATATTTCCATGTTCATAAAGATGGCGGTGTAGATATTTACATGTTCATACAGATGGCGGTGTAGATATTTCCATGTTCGTACGGATGGCAGTGTAGATATTTCCATATTCATACAGGTGGCGGTGTAGATATTTCCATATTTATGCAGATAGCAGTGTAGTTATTTCCATGTTTACAGAGATAGCAGTGTAGATATTTCCTTTGATATACAGATAGCTCTGTAGATATTTACATGTTCATACAGATACCGGTGAAGATATTTCCATGTTTTTACAGATAGCGGTGTAGATATTTCCATGTTTATACAGATAGCAGTGTAGATATTTCCATGTTTATAGAGATAGTGGTGTAGATATTTCCATTGATATACAGATAGCTGTGTAGCTATTTGCATGTTCATACAGATAGCGGTATAGATATTTACATGTTCATACAGATACCGGTGAAGATATTTCCATGTTTTTACAGATAGCGGTGTAGATATTTCCATGTTTATACAGATAGCAGTGTAGATATTTCCATGTTTATAGAGATAGTGGTGTAGATAATTTCAATTTTATACAGAGAGCAGTGTAGATATTTCCAAGTTCATACAGATACCGGTGTAGATATTTCCACGTTCATAGAGATGGCGCTGTAGATATTTCCATGTTCATACAGATAGCAGTGTAGTTATTTCCATGTTTATAGAGATAGCAGTGTAGATACTTATACTGATATACAGATAGCTGTGTAGATATTTGCATGTTCATACAGATAGCGGTGTAGATATTTCCATGTTCGTACAGATAGCGGTGTAGATATTTCCATGTTCATACAGATAGCGGTGTAGATATTTCCATGTTCATACAGATAGCGGTGTAGATATTTCCATGTTCGTTCAGATAGCGGTGTAGATATTTCCATGTTCCTACAGATGGCGGTGTAGATATTTCGAAGTTTATAGAGATAGCGCTGTAGTTATTTCCATATTTACAGAGAAATCTGTGTAGATATTTCCATGTATATTCAGATAGCTGTGTAGCTATTTCCATGTTCATGCAGATAGCGGTGTTGATATTTCCATGTTCATCCAGATGCCGGTATACATATATCCATGTTCATACAGATGGCGGTGAAGATATTTCCATGTTCATACTGATGGCGGTGTAGATATTTCCATGTTCATACAAATGGCGGTGTAGATATTTCCATGTTCATTGAGATGGCGGTGTAGATATTTCCATGTTCATACAAATGGGAGCGTAGATATTTCCATGTTCATAGAGATGGCGGTGTAGATATTTCCATGTTTATACAGATAGCAGTAAAGTTATTTCCATCTTTATAGAGATAGCAGTGTAGATATTTCCATTGATATACAGATAGCTGTGTAGATATTTGCATGTTCATACAGATAGCGGTGTAGATGTTTCTATGTTCATACAGATAGCGGTGTACATATTTCCATGTTCATACAGATATCGGTGTAGATACTTCCATGTTCATACAGATAGCGGTGTAGATATTTCAGATAGCGGTGTAGATGTTTCTATGTTCATACAGATAGCGGTGTACATATTTCCATGTTCATACAGATATCGGTGTAGATATTTCCATGTTCATACAGTTAGCGGTGTAGATATTTCCATGTTCATACAGATGGCGGTGTAGTTATTGCCATGTTTATAGAGATGGCGGTGTAGATATTTCCATGTTTATAGAGATAGCAGTGTAGTTATTTCCATGGTTATAGAGATAGCAGTGTAGATATTTCCATTTATATAAAGATAGCTATGTAGATATTTGCATGTTCATACTGATAGCTGTGCAGATATTTCCATGTTCATAAAGATAGCGGTGTAGATATTTCCATGTTCATACAGATAGCGGTGTAGATATTTCCATGTTCATACAGATAGCGGTGTAGATATTTCCATGTTCATACACTTAGCGGTGCAGATATTTCCATGTTCATACAGATGGCGGTGTAGATATTTACATGTTCATACAGATGGCGGTGTAGATATTTCCAAGTTAGTACGGATGGCAGTGTAGATTTTTCATGTTCATACAGGTGGCGGTGTAGATATTTCCATGTTTATGCAAATAGCAGTGTAGTTATTTCCATGTTTATAGAGATAGCAGTGTAGATATTTCCATTGATATACAGATAGCTGTGTAGATATTTGCATGTTCATACAGATAGCGGTGTAGATATTTCCATGTTCATACAGATTGCAGTGTAGATATTTCCATGCTCAGACAGACGGCGGTGTAGATATTTCCATGTTCATACAGATAACGGTGTAGATATTTCCATGTTCATACAGATAGCTGTGTAGATATTTCCATGTTTATACAGTTAGCGTTGTAGGTATTTCCATGTTTATAGTGATAGTGGTGTAGATAATTCCAATTTTATACAGATAGTGTAGATATTTCCAAGTTCATACAGATAACGGTGTAGATATTTCCACGTTTAAAGGGATGGCGGTTTAGATATTTCCATGTTCATACAGATGGCAGTGTAGATATTTCCATGTTTATACAGATGGCGGTGTAGATATTTTCATGTTTACACAGATGGCGGTGTAGATATTTCCATGTTTACACTGATAGCGGTGTAGACATTTCCATGTTTACACAGATAACGGTGTGGATATTTCCATGTTTATGCAGATAGCGGTGTAGATATTTCCATGTTCATACAGATAGCAGTGTAGATATTTCCATGCTCAGACAGACGGCGGTGTAGATATTTCCATGTTCTTACAGATGGCGGTGTAGATATTTCCAAGTTCATACAAATGGCAGTGTAGATATTTCCAAGTTCATAGAGATGGCGGTGTAGATATTTACATGTTCATAAAAATGGCGGTGTAGATATTTCCATGTTCATAGAGATGGCGGTGTAAATATTTCCATATTTATTCAGATAGCAGTGAAGTTATTTCCATGTTTATACAGATAGCAGTGAAGTTATTTCCATGTTTATAGAGATAGCAGTGTAGATATTTCCATTGATATACAGATAGCTGTGTAGATATTTGCATGTTCATACAGATAGCGGTGTAGATATTTCCATGTTCATACAGAAAGCAGTGTAGATATTGCCATGTTCATACAGAGAGTGGTGTAGATATTTCCATGTTCATACTGATAGCGGTGCAGATATTTCCATGTTCATACAGATGGCGGTGTAGATATTTACATGTTCATACAGATGGCGGTGTAGATATTTCCAAGTTAGTACGGATGGCAGTGTAGATATTTCCATGTTCATACAGGTGGCGGTGTAGATATTTCCATGTTTATGCAGATAGCAGTGTAGTTATTTCCATGTTTATAGAGATAGCAGTGTAGATATTTCCATTGATATACAGATAGCTGTGTAGATATTTGCATGTTCATACAGATAGCGGTGTAGATATTTCCATGTTCATACAGATAGCAGTGTAGATATTTCCATGTTTATACAGATGGCGGTGTAGATATTTTCATGTTTACACAGATGGCGGTGTAGATATTTCCATGTTTACACTGATAGCGGTGTAGACATTTCCATGTTTACACAGATAACGGTGTGGATATTTCCATGTTTATGCAGATAGCGGTGTAGATATTTCCATGTTCATACAGATAGCAGTGTAGATATTTCCATGCTCAGACAGACGGCGGTGTAGATATTTCCATGTTCTTACAGATGGCGGTGTAGATATTTCCAAGTTCATACAAATGGCATTGTAGATATTTCCAAGTTCATAGAGATGGCGGTGTAGATATTTACATGTTCATAAAAATGGCGGTGTAGATATTTCCATGTTCATAGAGATGGCGGTGTAGATATTTCCATATTTATTCAGATAGCAGTGAAGTTATTTCCATGTTTATACAGATAGCAGTGAAGTTATTTCCATGTTTATAGAGATAGCAGTGTAGATATTTCCATTGATATACAGATAGCTGTGTAGATATTTGCATGTTCATACAGATAGCGGTGTAGATATTTCCATGTTCATACAGATAGCGGTGTAGATATTGCCATGTTCATACAGAGAGTGGTGTAGATATTTCCAAGTTCATACTGATAGCGGTGTAGATATTTCCATGTTCATACAGATAGCGGTGAAGGTATTTCCATGTTCTTACAGTTAGCGGTGTAGATTTTCCATGTTCATACAGATGGTGGTGTAGACATTTCCATGTTCATACAGATGGCGGTGTAGATATTTCCATGTTCGTACTGATGGCAGTGTAGTTATTTCCATGTTCATACAGGTGGCGGTGTAGATATTTCCATGTTTATACAGATAGCAGTGTAGTTATTTCCATGTTTATAGAGATAGCAGTGTAGATATTTCCATTGTTATACAGATAGCTGTGTAGATATTTGCATGTTCATTCAGATAGCAGTTTAGATATTTCCATGTTCGTACAGATAGAGGTGTAGATATTTCAATGTTGATACAGATAGCGGTGTAGATATTTCCATGTTCATACAGATAATGGTTTAGATATTTCCATGTTCATACAGATGTCGGTGTAAATATTTCCATTTTCATACAGTTAGCGGTGAAGATATTCCCATGTTTATAGAGATGGCGGTGTAGATATTTTCATGTTTACACAGATGGCGGTGTAGATATGTCCGTGTTTACACAGATAACGGTGTAGACATTTCCATGTTTACACAAATAGCGGTGTGGATATTTCCATGTTTATGCAGATAGCAGTGAAGTTATTTCCATGTTTATAGAGATAGCAGTGTAGATATTTCCATTGATATACAGATAGCTGTGTAGATATTTGCATGTTCATACAGATAGCGGTGTAGATATTTCCATGTTCATACAGATAGCGGTGTAGATATTGCCATGTTCATACAGAGAGTGGTGTAGATATTTCCATGTTCATACTGATAGCGGTGCAGATATTTCCATGTTCATACAGATGGCGGTGTAGATATTTACATGTTCATACAGATGGCGGTGTAGATATTTCCAAGTTAGTACGGATGGCAGTGTAGATATATCCGTGTTCATACAGATGTCGGTGTAGACATTTCCATGTTCTTACAGATGGCGGTGTAGATATTTCCATGTTCATGCAAATGGCAGTGTAGATATTTCCAAGTTCATAGACATGGCGGTGTAGATATTTCCATGTTCATAAAAATGGCGGTGTAGATATTTCCATGTTCATAGAGATGGCGGTGTAGATATTTCCATATTTATTCAGATAGCAGTGAAGTTATTTCCATGTTTATACAGATAGCAGTGAAGTTATTTCCATGTTTATACAGATAGCAGTGTAGATATTTCCATTGATATACGGATAGCTGTGTAGATATTTGCATGTTCATACAGATAGCGGTGTAGATATTTCCATGTTCATACAGATAGCGGTGTAGATATTGCCATGTTCATACAGAGAGTGGTGTAGATATTTCCATGTTCATACTGATAGCGGTGTAGATATTTCCATGTTCATACAGATAGCGGTGTAGGTATTTCCATGTTCTTACAGTTAGCGGTGTAGATTTTCCATGTTCATACAGATGGTGGTGTAGACATTTCCATGTTCATACAGATGGCGGTGTAGATATTTCCATGTTCGTACTGATGGCAGTGTAGTTATTTCCATGTTCATACAGGTGGCGGTGTAGATATTTCCATGTTTATACAGATAGCAGTGTAGTTATTTCCATGTTTATAGAGATAGCAGTGTAGATATTTCCATTGATATACAGATAGCTGTGTAGATATTTGCATGTTCATTCAGATAGCAGTTTAGATATTTCCATGTTCGTACAGATAGAGGTGTAGATATTTCAATGTTGATACAGATAGCGGTGTAGATATTTCCATGTTCATACAGATAACGGTGTAGATATTTCCATGTTCATACAGATGTCGGTGTAAATATTTCCATTTTCATACAGTTAGCGGGGTAGAAAATCCCATGTTTATAGAGATGGCGGTGTAGATATTTTCATGTTTACACAGATGGCGGTGTAGATATGTCCGTGTTTACACAGATAACGGTGTAGACATTTCCATGTTTACACAAATAGCGGTGTGGATATTTCCATGTTTATGCAGATAGCGGTGTAGTTATTTCCATGTTTATACAGATAGCGGTGCGGATATTTCCATGTTTATACAGATAGTTGGGCAGATATTTCCATCTTTATTCAGATAGCGGTGTAGATATTTCCATGTTTATACAGATAGCAGTGTAGTTATTTCCAAGTTTATAGAGATAGCAGTGTAGATATTTCCATTGTTATACAGATAGCTGTGTAGATATTTGCATGTTCATTCAGATAGCAGTGTAGATATTTCCATGTTCGTACAGATAGAGGTGTAGATATTTCAATGTTGATACAGATAGCGGTGTAGATATTTCCATGTTCATACATATAACGGTGTAGATATTTCCATGTTCATACAGATGTCGTTGTAAATATTTCCATTTTCATACAGTTAGCGGTGTAGATATTCCCATGTTTATAGAGATGGCGGTGTAGATATTTTCATGTTTACACAGATGGCGGTGTAGATATTTCCGTGTTTACACAGATAACGGTGTAGACATTTCCATGTTTACACAGATAGCGGTGTGGATATTTCCATGTTTATGCAGATAGCGGTGTAGATATTTCCATGTTTATACAGATAGCGGTGCGGATATTTCCATGGTTATACAGATAGTTGGGCAGATATTTCCATGTTTATACAGATAGTGGTGTAGATATTTCCATGTTAATACAGATGGCGGCGTAGATATATCCATGTTCGTACAGATGGCATTGTACATATTTCCATGTTCATACAGATAGCGGTGTAGATATTTCCATGTTCATACAGATGGTGGTGTAGATATTTCCATGTTCGTACGGATGGCAATGTAGTTATTTCCATGTTCATACAGGTGGCGGAGTAGATATTTCCATGTTTATAGAGATGGTGGTCTAGATATTTCCATGTTTATAGAGATAGGGGTGTAGTTATTTCCAAGTTTATAGAGACAGCGTTGTAGATATTTCCATGTTTATACAGATAGCGGTGAAGATATTTCCATGTTTATACAGATAGAGGTGAAGATATTTCCATGTTTATACAGATAGCAGTGTAGATATTTCCATGTTTACAGAGATAGTGGTGTAGATAATTCCAATTTTATACAGATAGCAGTGTTGATATTTCCAAATTCATACAGATAGCGGTGTAGATATTTCCACGTTTATAGAGATGGTGGTGTAGATATTTCCATGTTCATACAGATGGCGGTGTAGATATTTCCATGTTTATAGAGATGGCGGTGTAGATATTTTCATGTTTACACAGATGGCGGTGTAGATATTTCCGTGTTTACACAGATAGCGGTGTAGACATTTCCATGTTTATACAGATAGCGGTGCGTATATTTCCATGTTTATACAGATAGTTGGGCAGATATTTCCATGTTTATACAGATAGCGGTGTGGATATTTCCATCTTAATACAGATGGCGGTGTAGATATGTCCATGTTCGTACAGATGGCGGTGTAGACATTTCCATGTTCATACACATGGCGGTGTAGGTATTTCGAAGTTTATAGAGATAGCGCTGTAGTTATTTCCATATTTATAGAGATATCTGTGTAGATATTTCCATGTATATGCAGATAGCTGTGTAGATATTTCCATGTTCATGCAGATAGCTTTGTAGATATTTCCATGTTCATCCAGATGCCGGTGTAGATATATCCATGTTCATACAGATGTCGTTGAAGATATTTCCATGTTCTTACAGATGGCGGTGTAGATATTTCCATGTTCATACAAATGGCAGTGTAGATATTTCCATGTTCATAGAGATGGCGGTGTACATATTTCCATGTTCATACAAATGGCGGTGTAGATATTTTCATGCTCATAGAGACGGCGGTGTAGATATTTACATGTTTATGCAGATAGCAGTGTAGTTATTTCCATGTTTATAGAGGTAGCAGTGTAGATATTTCCATTGATATACAGATAGCTGTGTAGATATTTGAATGTTCATACAATTAGTGGTGTAGATATTTCCATGTTCATACAGATAGCGGTGTAGATATTTCCATGTTCATACAGATACCGGTGTAGATATTTCCATGTTCATACAGATAGCGGTGTAGATATTTCCATCTTCATACAGATATCAGTGTAGATATTTCCATGTTCATACAGATAGCGGTGTAGGTATTTCCATGTTCTTACAGTTAGCGGTGTAGATATTTCCATGTTCATACAGATGGCGGTGTAGATACTTTCATGTTCATACAGATGGCGGTGTAGATATTTCCATGTTCGTACGGATGGCAGTGTAGTTATTTCCATGTTCATACAGGTGGCGGTGTAGATATTTCCATGTTTATACAGATAGCAGTGTAGTTATTTCCATGTTTATAGAGATAGCAGTGTTGATATTTCCATTGTTATACAGATAGCTGTGTAGATATTTGCATGTTCATTCAGATAGCAGTGTAGATATTTCCATGTTCGTACAGATAGAGGTGTAGATATTTCAATGTTGATACAGATAGCGGTGTAGATATTTCCATGTTCATACAGATAACGGTGTAGATATTTTCATGTTCATACAGATGTCGGTGTAAATATTTCCATTTTCATACAGTTAGCGGTGTAGATATTCCCATGTTTATAGAGATGGCGGTGTAGATATTTTCATGTTTACACAGATGGTAGTGTAGATATTTCCGTGTTTACACAGATAACGGTGTAGACATTTCCATGTTTACACAGATAGCGGTGTGGATATTTCCATGTTTATGCAGATAGCGGTGTAGATATTTCCATGTTTATACAGACAGCAGTGCGGATATTTCCGTGTTTATACAGATAGTTGGGCAGATATTTCCATGTTTATACAGATAGCGGTGTAGATATTTCCATGTTAATACAGATGGCGGCGTAGATATATCCATGTTCGTACAGATGGCGTTGTACATATTTCCATGTTCATACAGACGGCGGTGTAGACATTTCGAAGTTTATAGAGAGAGCGCTGTAGTTATTTCCATATTTATAGAGAAATCTGTGTAGATATTTCCATGTATATGGAGATAGCTGTGTAGATATTTCCATGTTCATCCAGATAGCGGTGTAGATAATTCCATGTTCATCCAGATGCCGGTGTAGATATATCCATGTTCATACAGATGGCGGTGAAGATATTTCCATGTTCATACAGATAGCGGTGTAGATATTTCCATGTTCATACAGATAACGGTGTAGATATTTCCATGTTCATACAGATAGCGGTGCAGATATTTCCATGTTCATACTGTTTGCGGTGTAGATATTTCCATGTTCATACAGATGGTGGTGTAGATATTTCCATGTTCATACACATGGCAGTGTAGATATTTCCATGTTCATAGAGATGGCGGTGTAGATATTTCCATGTTCATACAAATGGCGGTGTAGATATTTCCATGTTCATAGAGATGGCGGTGTAGATATTTCCATGTTTATACAGATAGCAGTGTAGTTATTTCCATGTTTATAGAGATGGCAGTGTAGATATTTCCATTGAAATACCGATAGCTGTGTAGCTATTTGCGTGTTCATACAGATAGCGGTATAGATATTTCCATTTTCATACAGATAGCGGTGTAGATATTTCCATGTTCGTACAGATATCGGTGTAGATATTTCCTTGTTCATACAGATAGCGCAGTAGATATTTCCATGTTCATACAGATAGCGGTGTAGATATTTCCATGTTTTTACAGATAGCGGTGTGGATATTTCCATGTTTATACAGATAGTGGTGCAGATATTTCCATGTTTATATAGATAGCGCTGTAGATATTTCCATCTTAATACAGATGGCGGTGTAGGTATGTCCATGTTCGTACAGATGGCCTTGTACATATTTCCATGTTCATACAGATGGCGGTGTAGATATTTCGAAGTTTATAGTGATAGCGCTGTAATTATCTCCATATTTATAGAGAAATCTGTCTAGACATTTCCATGTATATGCAGATATCTGTGTAGATATTTCCATGTTCATGCAGATAGCGGTGTAGATATTTCCATGTTCATCCAGATGCCGGTGTAGATATATCCATGTTCATACAGATGGCGGTGAAGATATTTCCATGTTCATACAGATGGCGGTGAAGATATTTCCATGTTCATACAAATGGCGGTGTAGATATTTCCATGTTCATAGAGATGGCGGTGTAGATATTTCCATGTTTATGCAGATAGCGGTATAGATATTTCCATGTTTTTACAGATGTTGGTGTAGATATTTCCGTGTTTATAGGGATGGCAGTCTAGATATTCCCATGTTTATAGAGATAGTTGTGTAGTTATTTCGAAGTTTATAGAGACAGAGTTGTAGATATTTCCATGTTTATACAGATAGCGGTGAAGATATTTCCATGTTTATTCAGGTAGCGGTGTAGATATTTCCATGTTCATACAGATAGCGGTGTAGATATTTCCATGTTTATAGAGATAGTGGTGTAGATAATTCCAATTTTATACAGATAGCAGTGTAGATATTTCTAAGTTCATAGAGATAGCGGTGTAGATATTTCCACGTTTGTAGAGATGGCAGTGTAGATATTTTCATGTTTACACAGATGGCGGTGTAGATATATCCATGTTTACACAGATAGCGGTGTAGACATTTCCATGTTTACACAGATAGCGTTGTGGATATTTCCATGTTTATGCAGATAGCGGTGTAGATATTTCCATGTTTATACAGATAGCGGTGCGGTTATTTCCATGTTTATACAGATAGTGGTGCAGATATTTCCATGTTTATACAGATAGCGGTGCGGATATTTCCACGTTTATACAGATGGGCAGATATTTCCATGTTTATCCAGATAGCGGTTTAGATATTTCCATCTTAATACAGATGGCGTTGTAGATATGTCCATGTTCGAACAGATGGCGGTGTAGATATTTCCATGTTCATACAGATGGCGGTGTAGATATTTCGAAGTTTATAGAGATAGCGCTGTAGATATTTCCACATTTATAGAGATATCTGTGTAGATATTCCCATGTATATGCAGATAGCTGTGTAGATATTTCCATGTTCATGCAGATAGCGGTGTAGATATTTCCATGTTCATACAGATAGCGGTGTGGATAATTCCACGTTTATAGAGATGGTGGTGTAGATATTTGCATGTTCATACAGATGGTGGTGTAGATATTTCCATGTTTATAGAGATGGCGGTGTAGATATTTTCATGTTTACACAGATGGCGGTGTAGATATTTCCATGTTTACACAGATAGCGGTGTAGACATTTCCATGTTTACACAGATAGCGGTGTGGATATTTCCATGTTTATGCAGATAGCGTTGTAGATATTTCCATGTTTCTACAGATAGCGGTGCGGATATTTCCATGTTTATACAGATAGTTGGGCAGATATTTCCATGTTTATACAGATAGTGGTGTAGATATTTCCATCTTAATATAGATGGCTTTGTAGATATGTCCATGTTTGTACAGATGGCGGTGTAGATATTTCCATGTTCATACAGATGGCGGTGTAGATATTTCGAAGTTTATAGAGATAGCGCTGTAGTTATTTCCATATTTATAGAGAAATCTGTGTGGATATTTCCATGTATATTCAGATAGCTGTGTAGATAGATCCATGTTCAGGCAGATAGCAGTGTAGATATTTCCATGTTCATCCAGATGCCGGTGTACATATATCCATGTTGATATAGATGGCGGTGAAGATATTTCCATGTTCATACAGATGGTGGTGTAGATATTTCCATGTTCATACTAATGGCGGTGTAGATATTTCCATGTTCATAGAGATGGCGCTGTAGATATTTCCATGTTCATACAAATGGCGGTGTAGATATTTCCATGTTCATAGAGATGGCGGTATTGATATTTCCATATTTATAGAGATAGCAGTGTAGTTATTTCCATGTTTATTGAGATAGTAATGTAGATATTTCCATTTATATACAGATAGCTGTGTAGATATTTGCATGTTCATAGAGATAGCGGTGTAGATATTTCCATGTTCATACAGATAGCGGTGTAGATATTTCCATGTTCATACAGATAGTGGTGTAGATATTTCCATGTTCATACAGATAGCGGTGTAGATATTTCCATGTTCATACATATAGCGGTGTACATATTTCCATGTTCATACAGTTAGCGCCTAAGATATTTCCATGTTCATACAGATGGCGGTGTAGATATTTACATGTTCATACAGATGGCGGTGTAGTTATTTCCATGTTCATACAGATAGCGGTGTAGATATTTCCATGTTCATACAGATAGCGATGTAGATATTTCCATATTCATACAGATAGCGGTGTAGATATTTCCATGTTCATACCAATAGCGGTGTAGACATTTCCATGTTCATATATTTAGCGGTGTAGATATTTACATGTTCATACAGATGGCGGTATAGATATTTCCATGTTCGTAAAGATGGCGTAGTAAATTTTTCCATGTTCATAGAGATGGCGGTGTAGATATTTCCATGTTTATGCAGATAGCGGTATAGATATTTCCATGTTTATACTGACGGTGGTGTAGATATTTCCATGTTTATAGAGATGGCGGTGTAGATATTTCCATGTTCATAAAGATGGCGGTGTAAATATTTCCATGTTCGTACGGATGGCAGTGCAGATATTTCCATGTTCATACAGGTGGCGGTGTATATATTTCCATGTTTAAACAGATAGCTGTGTAGATATTTCCATGTTCATACAGATAGCGGTGTAGATATTTCCATGTTCATACAGATAACGGTGTAGATATTTCCATGTTCATACAGATAGCGGTGTAGATATTTCCATGTTCATACAGTTAGGGGTGTAGATATTTCCACGTTCATACAAATGGCAGTGTAGATATTTCCATGTTTAGACAGATAGCAGTGTAGATATTTCCATGTTTATAGAGATAGCAGTGTAGATATTTCCATTGATATACAGATAGCTGTGTAGATATTTGCATGTTCATACACATAGCGGTGTAGATATTTCCATGTTCGTACAGATGGCGGTGTAGATATTTCCATGTTCGTACAGATGGCGGTGTAGATATTTCCATGTTTATAGAGATGGCGGTGTAGATATTTTCATGTTTACACAGATGGCGGTGTAGATATTTCCATGTTTACACAGATAGCGGTGTAGACATTTCCATGTTTACACAGATAGCGGTGTGGATATTTCCATGTTTATGCAGATAGCGGTGTAGATATTTCCATGTTTATACAGATAGCGGTGCGGTTATTTCCATGTTTATACAGATAGTGGTGGAGATATTTCCATGTTTATACGGATAGCGGTGTAGATATTTCCATCTTATTACAGATGGCGGTGTAGATATGTCCATGTTCGTACAGATGGCGGTGTAGATATTTCCATGTTCATACTGATGGCGGTGTAGATATTTCGAAGTTTATAGAGATAGCGCTGTAGTTATTTCCATATTTATAGAGAAATCTGTGTAGATATTTCCATGTATATGCAGATATCTGTGTAGATATTTCCATGTTCGTACAGATAGCGGTGTAGATATTTCCATGTTCATAGAGATAACGGTGTAGATATTTACATCTTCATACAGATAGCGGTACAGATATTTCCATGTTCATACAGTAAGCGGTGTAGATATTTCCATGTTCATACAGATGACAGTGTAGATATTTACATGTTCATTCAGATGTCGGTGTAGATATTTCCATGTTCATACAGATGGCGTTGTAGATATTTCTATGTTCATAGAGATGGCGGCGTACATATTTCTATGTTTATGCAGATAGCGGTATAGATATTTCCATGTTTATACAGATGGTGGTGTAGATATTTCCATGTTTATACAGATAGCGGTGCGGTTATTTCCATGTTTGTACAGACAGTCGTGCAGATATTTCCATGTTTATACAGATATCGGTGTAGATATTTCCATCTTAAAACAGATGGAGGTGTAGATATATCCATGTTCGTACAGATGGCGGTGTAGATATTTCCATGTTCATACAGATGGTGGTGTAGATATTTCGAAGTTTATAGAGATAGCGCTGTAGTTATTTCCATATTTATAGAGAAATCTGTGTAGATATTTCCATGTATATGCAGATAGCTGTGTAGATATTTCCATGTTCTTGCAGAGAGCGGTGTAGATATTTCCATGTTCATCCAGATGCCGGTGTACATATATCCATGTTCATACAGATGGCGGTGAAGATATTTCCATGTTCATACAGATGGAGGTGTAGGTATTTCCATGTTCATACAAATGGCGGTGTAGATATTTCCATGTTCATAGAGATGGAGGTGTAGATATTTCCAGGTTCATACAAATTGCGGTGTAGATATTTCCATGTCCATAGAGATGGCCGTGTAGATATTTCCATGTTTATACAGATAGCAGTGTAGATATAT
This sequence comes from Gorilla gorilla gorilla, assembly GCF_029281585.2. Classification (NCBI taxonomy): domain Eukaryota; kingdom Metazoa; phylum Chordata; class Mammalia; order Primates; family Hominidae; genus Gorilla; species Gorilla gorilla. The sequence goes on along the minus strand of NC_073239.2, from coordinate 2,414,889 downwards.
CCATGTTTATAGAGATACCAGTGTGGATATTTCCATGTTTATAGAGATACCAGTGTGGATATTTCCATTTATATACAGATAGCTGTTTAGATATTTACATGTTCATACAGATAGCGGTGTAGACATTTCCATGTTCATACAGATAGCAGTGTAGATATTTCCATGTTCATACAGATAGCGGTGTAGATATTTCCATGTTCATACAGATAGCAGTGTAGATATATCCATGTTCATACAGATAGCGGTGTAGATATTTCCATGTTCAAACAGTTAGCAGTGTAGATATTTCCATGTTCATACAGATGGCGGTGTAGATATTTACATGTTCATACAGATGGCGGTGTAGATATTTCCATGTTCATACAGATAGCGGTGTAGGGATTTCCATGTTCATACATATAGCGGTGTAGATATTTCCATGTTGATACAGATAGTGGTGAAGATATTTCCATGTTTATACAGATAGCGGTGTAGATATTTCCATGTTTATACAGATAGCAGTGTAGATATTTCCATGTTTATAGAGATAGTGGTGTAGATAATTTCAATTTAATACAGAGAGCATTGTAGGAATTTCCAAGTTCATACAGATAGCGGTGTAGATATTTCCATGTTTATAGAGATGGCGGTGCAGATATTTCCATGTTCATACAGAGGACGGTGTAGATATTTCCATGTTTATAGGGATGGCGGTATAGATATTTTCATGTTTACACAGATGGCGGTGTAGATATTTCCATGTTTACACAGATAGCGGTGTAGGCATTTCCATGTTTACACAGATAGCGTTGTGGATATTTCCATGTTTATGCAGATAGCAGTGTAGATATTTCCATGTTTATACAGATAGCGGTGCGGATATTTCCATGTTTTTTCAGATAGCGGTGCGGATATTTCCATGTTTATACAGATAGTTGGGCAGATATTTCCATGTTTATAAAGATAGCGGTGTAGATATTTCCATCTTAATACAGATGGCGGTGTAGATATGTCCATGTTTGTACAGATGGCGGTGTAGATAATTCCATGTTCATACAGATGGCGGTGTAGATATTTCGAAGTTTATAGAGATAGCGCTGTAGTTATTTCCATATTTATAGAGAAATCTGTGTGGATATTTCCATGTATATTCAGATAGCTGTGTAGATAGATCCATGTTCATGCAGATAGCAGTGTAGATATTTCCATGTTCATCCAGATGCCGGTGTACATATATCCATGTTGATATAGATGGCGGTGAAGATATTTCCATGTTCATACAGATGGTGGTGTAGATATTTCCATGTTCATACTAACGGCGGTGTAGATATTTCCATGTTCATAGAGATGGCGGTATTGATATTTCCATATTTATAGAGATAGCAGTGTAGTTATTTCCATGTTTATTGAGATAGTAATGTAGATATTTCCATTTATATACAGATAACTGTGTAGATATTTGCATGTTCATAGAGATAGCGGTGTAGATATTTCCATGTTCATACAGATAGCGGTGTAGATATTTCCATGTTCATACAGATAGTGGTGTAGATATTTCCATGTTCATACAGATAGCGGTGTAGATATTTCCATGTTCATACATATAGCGGTGTACATATTTCCATGTTCATACAGTTAGCGGTTAAGATATTTCCATGTTCATACAGATGGCGGTGTAGATATTTACATGTTCATACAGATGGCGGTGTAGTTATTTCCATGTTCATACAGATAGCGGTGTAGATATTTCCATGTTCATACAGATATCGGTGTAGATATTTCCATATTCATACAGATAGCGGTGTAGATATTTCCATGTTCATACCAATAGCGGTGTAGACATTTCCATGTTCATATATTTAGCGGTGTAGATATTTACATGTTCATACAGATGGCGGTATAGATATTTCCATGTTCGTACAGATGGCGTTGTAAATTTTTCCATGTTCATAGAGATGGCGGAGTAGATATTTCCATGTTTATGCAGATAGCGGTATAGATATTTCCATGTTTATACAGACGTTGGTGTAGATATTTCCATGTTTATAGAGATGGCGGTGTAGATATTTCCATGTTCATAAAGATGGCGGTGTAAATATTTCCATGTTCGTACGGATTGCAGTGCAGATATTTCCATGTTCATACAGGTGGCGGTGTATATATTTCCATGTTTATACAGATAGCTGTGTAGATATTTCCATGTTCATACAGATAGCGGTGTAGATATTTCCATGTTCATACAGATAACGGTGTAGATATTTCCATGTTCATACAGATAGCGGTGTAGATATTTCCATGTTCATACAGTTAGGGGTGTAGATATTTCCACGTTCCTACAAATGGCAGTGTAGATATTTCCATGTTTATACAGATAGCAGTGTAGATATTTCCATGTTTATAGAGATAGCAGTGTAGATATTTCCATTGATATACAGATAGCTATGTAGATATTTGCATGTTCATACACATAGCGGTGTAGATATTTCCATGTTCGTACAGATGGCGGTGTAGATATTTCCATGTTTATAGAGATGGCGGCATAGATATTTTCATGTTTACACAGATGGCGGTGTAGATATTTCCATGTTTACACAGATAGCGGTGTAGACATTTCCATGTTTACACAGATAGCGGTGTGGATATTTCCATGTTTATGCAGATAGCGGTGTAGATATTTCCATGTTTATACAGATAGCGGTGCGGTTATTTCCATGTTTATGCAGATAGTGGTGGAGATATTTCCATGTATATTCAGATAGCGGTGTAGATATTTCCATCTTATTACAGATGGCGGTGTAGATATGTCCATGTTCGTACAGATGGCAGTGTAGATATTTCCATGTTCATACTGATGGCGGTGTAGATATTTCGAAGTTTATAGAGATAGCGCTGTAGTTATTTCCATATTTATAGAGAAATCTGTGTAGATATTTCCATGTATATGCAGATATCTGTGTAGATATTTCCATGTTCGTACAGATAGCGGTGTAGATATTTCCATGTTCATAGAGATAACAGTGTAGATATTTGCATCTTCATACAGATAGCGGTACAGATATTTCCATGTTCACACAGTAAGCGGTGTAGATATTTCCATGTTCATACAGATGGCAGTGTAGATATTTACATGTTCATTCAGATGTCGGTGTAGATATTTCCATGTTCGTACAGATGGCGTTGTAGATATTTCTATGTTCATAGAGATGGCGGCGTACATATTTCCATGTTTATGCAGATAGCGGTATAGATATTTCCATGTTTATACAGATGGTGGTGTAGATATTTCCATGTTTATACAGATAGCGGTGCGGTTATTTCCATGTTTGTACAGACAGTCGTGCAGATATTTCCATGTTTATACAGATATCGGTGTAGATATTTCCATCTTAAAACAGATGGAGGTGTAGATATATCCATGTTCGTACAGATGGCGGTGTAGATATTTCCATGTTCATACAGATGGCGGTGTAGATATTTCGAAGTTTATAGAGATAGCGCTGTAGTTATTTCCATATTTATAGAGAAATCTGTGTAGATATTTCCATGTATATGCAGATAGCTGTGTAGATATTTCCATGTTCTTGCAGAGAGCGGTGTAGATATTTCCATGTTCATCCAGATGCCGGTGTACATATATCCATGTTCATACAGATGGCGGTGAAGATATTTCCATGTTCATACAGATGGTGGTGTAGGTATTTCCATGTTCATACAAATGGCGGTGTAGATATTTCCATGTTCATAGAGATGGCGGTGTAGATATTTCCAGGTTCATACAAATGGCGTTGTAGATATTTCCATGTCCATAGAGATGGCAGTGTAGATATTTCCATGTTTATACAGATAGCAGTGTAGATATATCCATGTTTATAGAGATACCAGTGTGGATATTTCCATGTTTATAGAGATACCAGTGTGGATATTTCCATTTATATACAGATAGCTGTTTAGATATTTCCCTGTTCATACAGATAGCGGTGTAGATATTTCCATGTTCATACAGATAGCGGTGTAGATATTTCCATGTTCATACAGATAGCGGTGTAGGTATTTCCATGTTCATACAGATAGCGGTGTAGATATATCCATGTTCATACAGATAGCGGTGTAGATATTTCCATGTTCAAACAGTTAGCAGTGTAGATATTTACATGTTCATACAGATGGCGGTGTAGATATTTACATGTTCATACAGATGGCGGTGTAGATATTTCCATGTTCATACAGATGGCGGTGTAGAGATTTCCATGTTCATACATATAGCGGTGTAGATATTTCCATGTTGATACAGATAGTGGTGAAGTTATTTCCATGTTTATACAGATAGCGGTGTAGATATTTCCATGTTTATACAGATAGCAGTGTAGATATTTCCATGTTTATAGAGATAGTGGTGTAGATAATTTCAATTTAATACAGAGAGCATTGTAGGAATTTCAAAGTTCATACAGATAGCGGTGTAGATATTTCCATGTTTATAGAGATGGCGGTGCAGATATTTCCATGTTCATACAGAGGACGGTGTAGATATTTCCATGTTTATAGGGATGGCGGTATAGATATTTTCATGTTTACACAGATGGCGGTGTAGATATTTCCATGTTTACACAGATAGCGGTGTAGGCATTTCCATGTTTACACAGATAGCGTTGTGGATATTTACATGTTTATGCAGATAGCAGTGTAGATATTTCCATGTTTATACAGATAGCGGTGCGGATATTTCCATGTTTTTTCAGATAGCGGTGCGGATATTTCCATGTTTATACAGATAGTTGGGCAGATATTTCCATGTTTATAAAGATAGCGGTGTAGATATTTCCATCTTAATACAGATGGCGGTGTAGATATGTCCATGTTTGTACAGATGGCGGTGTAGATAATTCCATGTTCATACAGATGGCGGTGTAGATATTTCGAAGTTTATAGAGATAGCGCTGTAGTTATTTCCATATTTATAGAGAAATCTGTGTGGATATTTCCATGTATATTCAGATAGCTGTGTAGATAGATCCATGTTCATGCAGATAGCAGTGTAGATATTTCCATGTTCATCCAGATGCCGGTGTACATATATCCATGTTGATATAGATGGCGGTGAAGATATTTCCATGTTCATACAGATGGTGGTGTAGATATTTCCATGTTCATACTAATGGCGGTGTAGATATTTCCATGTTCATAGAGATGGCGCTGTAGATATTTCCATGTTCATACAAATGGCGGTGTAGATATTTCCATGTTCATAGAGATGGCGTTATTGATATTTCCATATTTATAGAGATAGCAGTGTAGTTATTTCCATGTTTATTGAGATAGTAATGTAGATATTTCCATTTATATACAGATAGCTGTGTAGATATTTGCATGTTCATAGAGATAGCGGTGTAGATATTTCCATGTTCATACAGATAGCGGTGTAGATATTTCCATGTTCATACAGATAGTGGTGTAGATATTTCCATGTTCATACAGATAGCGGTGTAGATATTTCCATGTTCATACATATAGCGGTGTACATATTTCCATGTTCATACAGTTAGCGGCTAAGATATTTCCATGTTCATACAGATGGCGGTGTAGATATTTACATGTTCATACAGATGGCGGTGTAGTTATTTCCATGTTCATACAGATAGCGGTGTAGATATTTCCATGTTCATACAGATAGCGATGTAGATATTTCCATATTCATACAGATAGCGGTTTAGATATTTCCATGTTCATACCAATAGCGGTGTAGACATTTCCATGTTCATATATTTAGCGGTGTAGATATTTACATGTTCATACAGATGGCGGTATAGATATTTCCATGTTCGTAAAGATGGCGTTGTAAATTTTTCCATGTTCATAGAGATGGCGGTGTAGATATTTCCATGTTTATGCAGATAGCGGTATAGATATTTCCATGTTTATACAGACGGTGGTGTAGATATTTCCATGTTTATAGAGATGGCGGTGTAGATATTTCCATGTTCATAAAGATGGCGGTGTAAATATTTCCATGTTCGTACGGATGGCAGTGCAGATATTTCCATGTTCATACAGGTGGCGGTGTATATATTTCCATGTTTAAACAGATAGCTGTGTAGATATTTCCATGTTCATACAGATAGCGGTGTAGATATTTCCATGTTCATACAGATAACGGTGTAGATATTTCCATGTTCATACAGATAGCGGTGTAGATATTTCCATGTTCATACAGTTAGGGGTGTAGATATTTCCACGTTCATACAAATGGCAGTGTAGATATTTCCATGTTTAGACAGATAGCAGTGTAGATATTTCCATGTTTATAGAGATAGCAGTGTAGATATTTCCATTGATATACAGATAGCTGTGTAGATATTTGCATGTTCATACACATAGCGGTGTAGATATTTCCATGTTCGTACAGATGGCGGTGTAGATATTTCCATGTTCGTACAGATGGCGGTGTAGATATTTCCATGTTTATAGAGATGGAGGTGTAGATATTTTCATGTTTACACAGATGGCGGTGTAGATATTTCCATGTTTACACAGATAGCGGTGTAGACATTTCCATGTTTACACAGATAGCGGTGTGGATATTTCCATGTTTATGCAGATAGCGGTGTAGATATTTCCATGTTTATACAGATAGCGGTGCGGTTATTTCCATGTTTATACAGATAGTGGTGGAGATATTTCCATGTTTATACGGATAGCGGTGTAGATATTTCCATCTTATTACAGATGGCGGTGTAGATATGTCCATGTTCGTACAGATGGCGGTGTAGATATTTCCATGTTCATACTGATGGCGGTGTAGATATTTCGAAGTTTATAGAGATAGCGCTGTAGTTATTTCCATATTTATAGAGAAATCTGTGTAGATATTTCCATGTATATGCAGATATCTGTGTAGATATTTCCATGTTCGTACAGATAGCGGTGTAGATATTTCCATGTTCATAGAGATAACGGTGTAGATATTTACATCTTCATACAGATAGCGGTACAGATATTTCCATGTTCATACAGTAAGCGGTGTAGATATTTCCATGTTCATACAGATGACAGTGTAGATATTTTCATGTTCATTCAGATGTCGGTGTAGATATTTCCATGTTCGTACAGATGGCGTTGTAGATATTTCTATGTTCATAGAGATGGCGGCGTACATATTTCCATGTTTATGCAGATAGCGGTATAGATATTTCCATGTTTATACAGATGGTGGTGTAGATATTTCCATGTTTATACAGATAGCGGTGCGGTTATTTCCATGTTTGTACTGACAGTCGTGCAGATATTTCCATGTTTATACAGATATCGGTGTAGATATTTCCATCTTAAAACAGATGGAGGTGTAGATATATCCATGTTCGTACAGATGGCGGTGTAGATATTTCCATGTTCATACAGATGGCGGTGTAGATATTTCGAAGTTTATAGAGATAGCGCTGTAGTTATTTCCATATTTATAGAGAAATCTGTGTAGATATTTCCATGTATATGCAGATAGCTGTGTAGATATTTCCATGTTCTTGCAGAGAGCGGTGTAGATATTTCCATGTTCATCCAGATGCCGGTGTACATATATCCATGTTCATACAGATGGCGGTGAAGATATTTCCATGTTCATACAGATGGTGGTGTAGGTATTTCCATGTTCATACAAATGGAGGTGTAGATATTTCCATGTTCATAGAGATGGCGGTGTAGATATTTCCAGGTTCATACAAATAGCGGTGTAGATATTTCCATGTCCATAGAGATGGCCGTGTAGATATTTCCATGTTTATACAGATAGCAGTGTAGATATATCCATGTTTATAGAGATACCAGTGTGGATATTTCCATGTTTATAGAGATACCAGTGTGGATATTTCCATTTATATACAGATAGCTGTTTAGATATTTACATGTTCATACAGATAGCGGTGTAGACATTTCCATGTTCATACAGATAGCGGTGTAGATATTTCCATGTTCATACAGTTAGCGGTGTAGTTATTTCCATGTTCATACAGATAGCAGTGTAGATATATCCATGTTCATACAGATAGCGGTGTAGATATTTCCATGTTCAAACAGTTAGCAGTGTAGATATTTCCATGTTCATACAGATGGCGGTGTAGATATTTACATGTTCATACAGATGGCGGTGTAGATATTTCCATGTTCATACAGATAGCGGTGTAGAGATTTCCATGTTCATACATATAGCGGTGTAGATATTTCCATGTTGATACAGATAGTGGTGAAGATATTTCCATGTTTATACAGATAGCGGTGTAGATATTTCCATGTTTATACAGATAGCAGTGTAGATATTTCCATGTTTATAGAGACAGTGGTGTAGATAATTTCAATTTAATACAGAGAGCATTGTAGGAATTTCCAAGTTCATACAGATAGCGGTGTAGATATTTCCATGTTTATAGAGATGGCGGTGCAGATATTTCCATGTTCATACAGAGGACGGTGTAGATATTTCCATGTTTATAGGGATGGCGGTATAGATATTTTCATGTTTACACAGATGGCGGTGTAGATATTTCCATGTTTACACAGATAGCGGTGTAGGCATTTCCATGTTTACACAGATAGCGTTGTGGATATTTCCATGTTTATGGAGATAGCAGTGTAGATATTTCCATGTTTATACAGATAGCGGTGCGGATATTTCCATGTTTTTTCAGATAGCGGTGCGGATATTTCCATGTTTATACAGATAGTTGGGCAAATATTTCCATGTTTATAAAGATAGCGGTGTAGACATTTCCATCTTAATACAGATGGCGGTGTAGATATGTCCATGTTTGTACAGATGGCGGTGTAGATAATTCCATGTTCATACAGATGGCGGTGTAGATATTTCGAAGTTTATAGAGATAGCGCTGTAGTTATTTCCATATTTATAGAGAAATCTGTGTGGATATTTCCATGTATATTCAGATAGCTGTGTAGATAGATCCATGTTCATGCAGATAGCAGTGTAGATATTTCCATGTTCATCCAGATGCCGGTGTACATATATCCATGTTGATATAGATGGCGGTGAAGATATTTCCATGTTCATACAGATGGTGGTGTAGATATTTCCATGTTCATACTAATGGCGGTGTAGATATTTCCATGTTCATAGAGATGGCAGTATTGATATTTCCATATTTATAGAGATAGCAGTGTAGTTATTTCCATGTTTATTGAGATAGTAATGTAGATAATTCCATTTATATACAGATAGCTGTGTAGATATTTGCATGTTCATAGAGATAGCGGTGTAGATATTTCCATGTTCATACAGATAGCGGTGTAGATATTTCCATGTTCATACAGATAGTGGTGTAGATATTTCCATGTTCATACAGATAGCGGTGTAGATATTTCCATGTTCATACATATAGCGGTGTACATATTTCCATGTTCATACAGTTAGCGGTTAAGATATTTCCATGTTCATACAGATGGCGGTGTAGATATTTACATGTTCATACAGATGGCGGTGTAGTTATTTCCATGTTCATACAGATAGCGGTGTAGATATTTCCATGTTCATACAGATATCGGTGTAGATATTTCCATATTCATACAGATAGCGGTGTAGATATTTCCATGTTCATACCAATAGCGGTGTAGACATTTCCATGTTCATATATTTAGCGGTGTAGATATTTACATGTTCATACAGATGGCGGTATAGATATTTCCATGTTCGTACAGATGGCGTTGTAAATTTTTCCATGTTCATAGATATGGCGGTGTAGATATTTCCATGTTTATGCATATAGCGGTATAGTTATTTCCATGTTTATACAGACGGTGGTGTAGATATTTCCATGTTTATAGAGATGGCGGTGTAGATATTTCCATGTTCATAAAGATGGCGGTGTAAATATTTCCATGTTCGTACGGATGGCAGTGCAGTTATTTCCATGTTCATACAGGTGGCGGTGTAGATATTTCCATGTTCATACAGATAGCGGTGTAGATATTTCCATGTTCATACATATAGCGGTGTACATATTTCCATGTTCATACAGTTAGCGGTTAAGATATTTCCATGTTCATACAGATGGTGGTGTAGATATTTACATGTTCATACAGATGGCGGTGTAGTTATTTCCATGTTCATACAGATAGCGGTGTAGATATTTCCATGTTCATACAGATATCGGTGTAGATATTTCCATATTCATATAGATAGCGGTGTAGATATTTCCATGTTCATACAGTTAGGGGTGTAGATATTTCCACATTCATACAAATGGCAGTGTAGATATTTCCATGTTTAGACAGATAGCAGTGTAGATATTTCCATGTTTATAGAGATAGCAGTGTAGATATTTCCATTGATGTACAGATAGCTGTGTAGATATTTGCATGTTCATACACATAGCGGTGTAGATATTTCCATGTTCATACAGATGGCGGAGTAGATATTTCCATGTTCGTACAGATGGCGGTGTAGATATTTCCATGTTTATAGAGATGGCGGTGTAGATATTTTCATGTTTACACAGATGGCGGTGTAGATATTTCCATGTTTACACAGATAGCGGTGTAGACATTTCCATGTTTACACAGATAGCGGTGTGGATATTTCCATGTTTATGCAGATAGCGTTGTAGATATTTCCATGTTCATACAGATAGCGGTGTAGATATTTCCATGTTCATACAGATAACGGTGTAGATATTTCCATGTTCATACAGATAACGGTGTAGATATTTCCATGTTCATACAGATAGCGGTGCAGATATTTCCATGTTCATACCGTTAGCGGTGTAGATAATTCAATGTTCATACAGATGGCGTTGTAGATATTTACATGTTCATACAGATGGCGGTGTAGATATTTCCATGTTCTTACAGATGGCGGTGTAGATATTTCCATGTTCATAGAGATGGCGGTGTAGGTATTTCCATGTTTATGCACATAGCGGTATAGATATTTCCATGTTTATACAGATGTTGGTGTTGATATTTCCATGTTTATAGAGATGGCGGTCTAGATATTTCCATGTTTATAGAGATAGTGGTGTAGTTATTTCCAAGTTTATAGAGACAGCGTTGTAGGTATTACCATGTTTATACAGATAGCGGTGAAGATATTTCCATGTTTATACAGATAGCGGTATAGATATTTCCACGTTTATACAGATAGCAGTGTAGATATATCCATGTTTATAGAGATAGTGGTGTAGATAATTCCAATTTTATACAGATACTAGTGTAGATATTTCCAAATTCATACAGATAGCGGTGAAGATATTTCCACGTTTATAGAGATGGCGGTGTAGATATTTCCATGTTCATACAGATGGCGGTGTAGGTATTTCCATGATTATAGAGATGGCGGTGTAGATATTTTCATGTTTACACAGATGGCGGTGTAGATATTTCCGTGTTTACACAGATCGTGGTGTAGTCATTTCCATGTTTACATGGATATCGTTGTGGATATTTCCATATTTATTCAGATAGCGGTGTAGGTATTTCCATGTTCTTACAGTTAGCGGTGTAGATATTTCCATGTTCATACAGATGGCGGTGTAGATATTTCCATGTTCATACAGATGGCGGTGTAGTTATTTCCATGTTCGTACGGATGGCAGTTTAGATATTTCCACGTTCATACATGTGGCGGTGTAGCTATTTCCATGTTTATACAGATAGCAGTGAAGTTATTTCCATGTTTATAGAGATAGCATTATAGATATTTCTACTGTTATACAGATAGATGTGTAGATATTTGCATGTTCATTCAGATAGCGGTGTAGATATTTCCATGTTCGTACAGATAGAGGTGTAGATATTTCCATGTTGATACAGATAGCGGTGTAGATATTTCCATCTTCATACAGATAACGGTGTAGATATTTCCATGTTCATACAGATGGCGGTGTAGATATTTCCATGTTCATACAGTTAGCGGTGTAGATATTTCCATGTTTATACAGATAACGGTGTAGATATTTCCATGTTCATACAGATAGCGGTGTAGATATTTCCATGTTCGTACAGATAACGGTGTAGATATTTCCATGTTCATACAGATAGCGGTGCAGATATTTCCATGTTCATACCGTTAGCGGTGTAGATAATTCAATGTTCATACAGATGGCGTTGTAGATATTTACATGTTCATACAGATGGCGGTGTAGATATTTCCATGTTCGTACAGATGGCGGTGTAGATATTTCCATGTTCATAGAGATGGCTGTGTCGGTATTTCCATGTTTATGCACATAGCGGTATAGATATTTCCATGTTTATACAGATGTTGGTGTTGATATTTCCATGTTTACAGAGATGGCGGTCTAGATATTTCCATGTTTATAGAGATAGTGGTGTAGTTATTTCCAAGTTTATAGATACAGCGTTGTAGGTATTACCATGTTTATACAGAAAGCGGTGAAGATATTTCCATGTTTATACAGATAGCGGTGTAGATATTTCCACGTTTATACAGATAGCAGTGTAGATATATCCATGTTTATAGAGATAGTGGTGTAGATAATTCCAATTTTATACAGATACCAGTGTAGATATTTCCAAATTCATACAGATAGCGGTGAAGATATTTCCACGTTTATAGAGATGGCGGTGTAGATATTTCCATGTTCATACAGATGGTGGTGTAGGTATTTCCATGATTATAGAGATGGCGGTGTAGATATTTTCATGTTTACACAGATGGCGGTGTAGATATTTCCGTGTTTACACAGATCGTGTTGTAGACATTTCCATGTTTACATGGATATCGTTGTGGATATTTCCATATTTATTCAGATAGCTGTGTAGGTATTTCCATGTTCTTACAGTTAGCGGTGTAGATATTTCCATGTTCATTCAGATGGCGGTGTAGATATTTCCATGTTCATACAGATGGCGGTGTAGTTATTTCCATGTTCGTACGGATGGCAGTTTAGATATTTCCATGTTCATACAGGTGGCGGTGTAGCTATTTCCATGTTTATACAGATAGCAGTGTAGTTATTTCCATGTTTATAGAGATAGCAGTGTAGATATTTCTACTGTTATACAGATAGCTGTGTAGATATTTGCATGTTCATTCAGATAGCGGTGTAGATATTTCCATGTTCGTACAGATAGAGGTGTAGATATTTCCATGTTGATACAGATAGCGGTGTAGATATTTCCATCTTCATACAGATAACGGTGTAGATATTTCCATGTTCATACAGATGGCGGTGTAGATATTTCCATGTTCATACAGTTAGCGGTGTAGATATTTCCATGTTTATACAGATAACGGTGTAGATATTTCCATGTTCATACAGATAGCGGTGTAGATATTTCCATGTTCATACAGATAACGGTGTAGATATTTCCATGTTCATACAGATAGCGGTGCAGATATTTCCATGTTCATACCGTTAGCGGTGTAGATAATTCAATGTTCATACAGATGGCGTTGTAGATATTTACATGTTCATACAGATGGCGGTGTAGATATTTCCATGTTCGTACAGATGGCGGTGTAGATATTTCCATGTTCATAGAGATGGCTGTGTCGGTATTTCCATGTTTATGCACATAGCGGTATAGATATTTCCATGTTTATACAGATGTTGGTGTTGATATTTCCATGTTTACAGAGATGGCGGTCTAGATATTTCCATGTTTATAGAGATAGTGGTGTAGTTATTTCCAAGTTTATAGATACAGCGTTGTAGGTATTACCATGTTTATACAGAAAGCGGTGAAGATATTTCCATGTTTATACAGATAGCGGTGTAGATATTTCCACGTTTATACAGATAGCAGTGTAGATATATCCATGTTTATAGAGATAGTGGTGTAGATAATTCCAATTTTATACAGATACCAGTGTAGATATTTCCAAATTCATACAGATAGCGGTGAAGATATTTCCACGTTTATAGAGATGGCGGTGTAGATATTTCCATGTTCATACAGATGGTGGTGTAGGTATTTCCATGATTATAGAGATGGCGGTGTAGATATTTTCATGTTTACACAGATGGCAGTGTAGATATTTCCGTGTTTACACAGATCGTGGTGTAGACATTTCCATGTTTACATGGATATCGTTGTGGATATTTCCATATTTATTCAGATAGCTGTGTAGGTATTTCCATGTTCTTACAGTTAGCGGTGTAGATATTTCCATGTTCATACAGATGGCGGTGTAGATATTTCCATGTTCATACAGATGGCGGTGTAGTTATTTCCATGTTCGTACGGATGGCAGTTTAGATATTTCCATGTTCATACAGGTGGCGGTGTAGCTATTTCCATGTTTATACAGATAGCAGTGTAGTTATTTCCATGTTTATAGAGATAGCAGTGTAGATATTTCTACTGTTATACAAATAGCTGTGTAGATATTTGCATGTTCATTCAGATAGCGGTGTAGATATTTCCATGTTCGTACAGATAGAGGTGTAGATATTTCCATGTTGATACAGATAGCGGTGTAGATATTTCCATCTTCATACAGATAACGGTGTAGATATTTCCATGTTCATACAGATGGCTGTGTAGATATTTCCATGTTCATACAGTTAGCGGTGTAGATATTGCCATGTTCATACAGATGGCAGTGTTGATATTTACATGTTCATACAGATGGCGGTTTAGATATTTCCATGTTCGTACAGATAGCGGTGTAGATAATTCCATGTTCATAGAGATGGCGGTGTAGATATTTCCATGTTTATGAAGATAGCGGTATAAATATTTCCATGTTTATACAGATGGTGGTGTAGATATTTCCATGTTTATAGAGATGGCGGTGTAGATATTTCCATGTTTATAGAGATAGTGGTGTAGTTATTTCCAAGTTTATAGAGACAGCGTTGTAGTTATTTCCAAGTTTATACAGATAGCGGTGAAGATATTTCCATGTTTATACAGATAGCGGTGTAGATATTTCCATGTTTATACAGATAGCAGTGTAGATATGTCCATGTTTATAGACATAGTGGTGTAGATAATTCCAATTTTATACAGATACCAGTGTAGATATTTCCTAATTCATACAGATAGCGGTGTAGATATTTCTACGTTTATAGAGATGGCGGTGTAGATATTTCCATGTTCATACAGATGGCGGTGTAGATATTTCCATGTTTATGCAGATAGTTGTGTAGATATTTCCATGTTTATAAAGATAGCGGTGCGGATATTTCCATGTTTATACAGATAGTTGGGCAGATATTTCCATGTTTATACAGATAGCGGTGCAGATATTTCCATCTTAATACAGATGGCGGTGTAGATATGTCCATGTTCGTACAGATGGCGTTGTACATATTTCCATGTTCATACAGATGGCGGTGTAGATATTTCGAAGTTTATAGAGATAGCGCTGTAGTTATTTCCATATTTATAGAGAAATCTTTGTAGATATTTCCATGTATATGCAGATAGCGGAGTAGATATTTCCATGTTCATGCAGATAGCGGTGAAGATATTTCCATGTTCATCCAGATGCCGGTGTAGATATATCCATGTTCATACAGATGGCGTTGAAGATACTTCCATGTTCATACAGATGGCGGTGTAGATATTTCCATGTTCATACAAATGGCGGTGTAGATATTTCCATGTTCATAGAGATGGTGGTGTAGATATTTCCATGTTCATACAAATGGCGGTGTAGATATTTCCATGTTCATACAGGTGGCGGTGTAGATATTTCCATGTTTATACAGATAGCAGTGTAGTTATTTCCATGTTTATAGAGATAGCAGTGTAGGTATTTCCATTGATATACAGATAGCTGTATAGATATTTGCATGTTCATACAGATAGCGGTGTAGATATTTCCATGTTCGTTCAGATAGCGGTGTAGATATTTCCATGTTCATTCAGATAGCGGTGTAGATATTTCCATGTTTATACAGATAATGGTGTAGATATTTCCATGTTTATACAGATAGCGGTGTAGATATTTCCATGTTCATACAGTTAGCGGTGTAGATATTTCCATGTTCATACAGATGGCGGTGTAGATATTTCCATGTTCATACAGATGGCGGTGTAGATATTTCCATGTTCGTACAGATGGCGGAGTAGATATTTCCATGGTCATAGAGATGGCGGTGTAGATATTTCCATGTTTATGCAGATAGCGGTATAGATATTTCCATGTTTTTACAGATGGTGGTGTAGGTATTTCCATGTTTATAGAGATGGCGGTGTAGATATTTCCATGTTTACACAGATGGCGGTGTAGATATTTCCATGTTTACACAGATAGTGGTGTAGACATTTCCATGTTTACCCAGATAGCGGTGTGGATATTTCCATGTTTATGCAGATAGCAGTGTAGATATTTCCATGTTTATACAGATAGCGGTGCGGATATTTCCACGTTTATACAGATGGGCAGATATTTCCATGTTTATACAGATAGCGGTGTAGATATTTCCATCTTAATACAGATGGCGGTGTAGATATGTCCATTTTCATACAGATGGAGGTGTAGATATTACCATGTTCATACAGATGGCGGTGTAGATATTTCGAAGTTTATAGAGATAGCGCTGTAGTTATTTCCACATTTATAGAGATATCTGTGTAGATATTTCCATGTATATTCAGATAGCTGTGTAGATATTTCCATGTTCATGCAGATAGCCGTGTAGATATTTCCATGTTCAACCAGATGCCGGTGTAGATATATCCATTTTCATACAGATGGCGGTGAATATATTTCCATGTTCATACAGATGGCGGTGTAGATATTTCCATCTTCATACAAATGGCGCTGTAGATATTTCCATGTTCATAAGATGGCGGTGTAGATATTTCCATGTTTATGCAGATAGCGGTATAGATATTTCCATGTTTTTACATATGGTGGTGTAGGTATTTCCATGTTTATAGAGATGGCGGTCTAGATATTTCCATGTTTATGGAGATAGTGGTGTAGTTATTTCCAAGTTTATAGAGACAGCGTTGTAGACATTTCCATGTTTATACAGATAGTGGTGAAGATATTTCCATGTTTATCCAGATAGCAGTGTAGATATTTCCATGTTTATACAGATAACAGTGTAGATATTTCCATGTTTATAGAGATAGTGGTGTAGATAATTTCAATTATATACAGAGAGCATTGTAGATATTTCCAAGTTCATACAGATAGCGGTGTAGAAATTTCCACGTTTATAGAGTTGGCGGTGTAGATATTTCCATGTTCATACAGATGGCCGTGTAGATGTTTCCATGTTTATACAGATAGCGGTGTAGATATTTCCATCTTAATACAGATGGCGGTGTAGATATGTCCATGTTCATACAGATGGCGGTGTAGATATTTCGAAGTTTATAGAGATACCGCTGTAAATATTTCCATATTTATAGAGATATCTGTGTGGATATTTCCATGTATATTCAGATAGCTGTGAAGATATTTCCATGTTCATGCAGATAGCCGTGTAGATATTTGCATGTTCATCCAGATGCCGGTGTAGATATATCCGTGTTCATACAGACGTCGGTGTAGACATTTCCATGTTCTTACAGATGGCGTTGTAGATATTTCCATGTTCATACAAATGGCAGTGTAGATATTTCCAAGTTCATAGAGATGGCGGTGTAGATATTTCCATGTTCATAAAAATGGCGGTGTAGCTATTTCCATGTTCATAGAGATGGCGGTGTAGATATTTCCATATTTATTCAGATAGCAGTGAAGTTATTTCCATGTTTATACAGATAGCAGTGAAGTTATTTCCATGTTTATAGAGATAGAAGTGTAGATATTTCCATTGATATACAGATAGCTGTGTAGATATTTGCATGTTCATACAGATAGCGATGTAGATATTTCCATGTTCATACAGATATCGGTGTAGATATTGCCATGTTCATACAGAGAGTGGTGTAGACATTTCCATGTTCATACAGAGGACGGTGTAGATATTTCCATGTTTATAGAGATGGCGGTGTAGATATTTTCATGTTTACACAGATGGCGGTGTAGATATTTCGGTGTTTACACAGATAGCGGTGTAGACATTTCCATGTTTACACAGATAGCGGTGTGGATATTTCCATGTTTATGCAGATAGCGGTGTAGATATTTCCATGTTTATACAGATAGCGGTGCGTATATTTCCATGTTTATACAGATAGTTGGGCAGATATTTCCATGTTTATACAGATAGTGGTGTGGATATTTCCATCTTAATACAGATGGCGGTGTAGAAATGTCCATGTTCGTACAGATGGCGGTGTAGTCATTTCCATGTTCATACACTTGGCGGTGTAGGTATTTCGAAGTTTATAGAGATAGCGCTGTAGTTATTTCCATATTTATAGAGATATCTGTGTAGATATTTCCATGTATATGCAGATAGCTGTGTAGATATTTCCATGTTCATGCAGATAGCTTTGTAGATATTTCCATGTTCATCCAGATGCCGGTGTAGATATATCCATGTTCATACTGATGTCGTTGAAGATATTTCCATGTTCTTACAGATGGCGGTGTAGATATTTCCATGTTCATACAAATGGCAGTGTAGATATTTCCATGTTCATAGAGATGGCGGTGTACATATTTCCATGGTCATACAAATGGCGGTGTAGATATTTTCATGCTCATAGAGATGGCGGTGTAGATATTTACATGTTTATGCAGATAGCAGTGTAGATATTTCCATGTTTATAGAGATTGCATTGTAGATATTTCCATTGATATACAGATAGCTGTGTAGATATTTGCATGTTCATACAATTAGTGGTGTAGATATTTCCATGTTCATACAGATAGCGGTGTAGATATTTCCATGTTCATACAGATACCGGTGTAGCTATTTCCATGTTCATACAGATAGCGGTGTAGATATTTCCATCTTCATACAGATATCAGTGTAGATATTTCCATGTTCATACAGATAGCGGTGTAGGTATTTCCATGTTCTTACAGTTAGCGGTGTAGATATTTCCATGTTCATACAGATGGCGGTGTAGATACTTTCATGTTCATACAGATGGCGGTGTAGATATTTCCATGTTCGTACGGATGGCAGTGTAGTTATTTCCATGTTCATACAGGTGGCGGTGTAGTTATTTCCATGTTTATACAGATAGCAGTGTAGTTATTTCCATGTTTATAGAGATAGCAGTGTAGATATTTCCATTGTTATACAGATAGCTGTGTAGATATTTGCATGTTCATTCAGATAGCAGTGTAGATATTTCCATGTTCGTACAGATAGAGGTGTAGATATTTCAATGTTGATACAGATAGCGGTGTAGGTATTTCCATGTTCATACAGATAACGGTGTAGATATTTTCATGTTCATACAGATGTCGGTGTAAATATTTCCATTTTCATACAGTTAGCGGTGTAGATATTCCCATGATTATAGAGATGGCGGTGTAGATATTTTCATGTTTACACAGATGGCGGTGTAGATATTTCCGTGTTTACACAGATAACGGTGTAGACATTTCCATGTGTACACAGATAGCGGTGTGGATATTTCCATGTATATGCAGATAGCGGTGTAGATATTTCCATGTTTATACAGATAGCAGTGCGGATATTTCCGTGTTTATACAGATAGTTGGGCAGATATTTCCATGTTTATACAGATAGCGGTGTAGATATTTCCATGTTAATACAGATGGCGGCGTAGATATATCCATGTTCGTACAGATGGCGTTGTACATATTTCCATGTTCATACAGACGGCGGTGTAGACATTTCGAAGTTTATAGAGAGAGTGCTGTAGTTATTTCCATATTTATAGAGAAATCTGTGTAGATATTTCCATGTATATGCAGATAGCTGTGTAGATATTTGCATGTTCATGCAGATAGCGGTGTAGATATTTCCATGTTCATCCAGATGCCGGTGTAGATATATCCATGTTCATACAGATGGCGGTGAAGATATTTCCATGTTCATACAGATAGCGTTGTAGATATTTCCATGTTCATACAGATAACGGTGTAGATATTTCCATGTTCATACAGATAGCGGTGCAGATATTTCCATGTTCATACCGTTTGCGGTGTAGATATTTCCATGTTCATACAGATGGCGGTGTAGATATTTCCATGTTCATACACATGGCAGTGTAGATATTTCCATGTTCATAGAGATGGCGGTGTAGATATTTCCATGTTCATACAAATGGCGGTGTAAATATTTCCATGTTCATAGAGATGGCGGTGTAGATATTTCCATGTTTATACAGATAGCAGTGTAGTTATTTCCATGTTTATAGAGATAGCAGTGTAGATATTTCCATTGATATACCGATAGCTGTGTAGCTATTTGTGTGTTCATACAGATAGCGGTATAGATATTTCCATTTTCATACAGATAGCGGTGTAGATATTTCCATGTTCATACAGATATCGGTGTAGATATTTCCATGTTAATACAGATAGCGGCGTAGATATTTCCATGTTCATACAGATAGCGGTGTAGATATTTCCATGTTTTTACAGATAGCGGTGTGGATATTTCCATGTTTATACAGATAGCAGTGTAGTTATTTCCATGTTTATAGAGATAGCAGTGTAGATATTTCCATTGATATACAGATAGCTGTGTAGCTATTTGCATGTTCATACAGATAGCGGTATAGATATTTCCATTTTCATACAGATATCGGTGTAGATATTTCCATGTTCATACAGATATTGGTGTAGATATTTCCATGTTCTTTCAGATAGCGGTGTAGATATTTCCATGTTCATACAGATGGCGGTGTAGATATTTCCATGTTTATAGAGATGGCGGTGTAGATATTTTCATGTTTACACAGATGGCGGTGTAGATATTTCCATGTTTACACAGATAGCGGTGTAGACATTTCCATGTTTACACAGATAGCGGTGTGGATATTTCCATGTTTATACAAATAGCGGTGCGGATATTTCCACGTTTATACAGATGGGCAGATATTTCCATGTTTATACAGATAGCGGTGTAGATATTTCCATCTTAATACAGATGGCGGTGTAGATATGTCCATTTTCATACAGATGGAAGTGTAGATATTACCATGTTCATACAGATGGCGGTGTAGATATTTCGAAGTTTATAGAGATAGCACTGTAGTTATTTCCACATTTATAGAGATATCTGTGTAGATATTTCCATGTATATTCAGATAGCTGTGTAGATATTTCCATGTTCATGCAGAGAGCCGTGTAGATGTTTCCATGTTCATCCAGATGCCGGTGTAGATATATCCATGTTCATACAGATGGCGGTGAATATATTTCCATGTTCATACAGATGGCGGTGTAGATATTTCCATCTTCATACAAATGGCGCTGTAGATATATCCATGTTCATACAGATGACGGTGCAGATATTTCCATGTTTATACAGATAGCGGTGCCGTTATTTCCATGTTTATACAGATAGCGGTGTAGATATTTCCATCTTAATACAAATGGCGGTGTAGATATGTCCATGTTCGTACAGATGGCGGTGTAGATATTCCCATGTTCATACAGATGGCGGTGTAGGTATTTCGAAGTTTATAGAGATAGCGCTGTAGTTATTTCCATATTTATAGAGATATCTGTCTAGATATTTCCATGTATATGCAGATAGCTGTGTAGATATTTCCATGTTCATGCAGATAGCTTTGTAGATATTTCCATGTTCATCCAGATGCCGTTGTAGATATATCCATGTTCATACAGATGTCGGTGTAGACATTTCCATGTTCTTACAGATGGCGGTGTAGATATTTCCATGTTCATACAAATGGCAGTGTAGATATTTCCAAGTTCATAGAGATGGCGGTGTAGATATTTCCATGTTCATACAAATGGCGGTGTAGATATTTCCATGGTCATAGAGATGGCGGTGTAGATATTTCCATATTTATACAGATAGCAGTAAAGTTATTTCCATGTTTATACAGATAGCAGTGTAGATATTTCCATGTTTATAGAGATAGCAGTGTAGATATTTCCATTGATATACAGATAGCTGTGTAGATATTTCCATGTTCATACAGATAGCGGTGTAGATATTTCCATGTTCATACAGATAGCGGTGTAGATATTGCCATGTTCATACAGAGAGTGGTGTAGATATTTCCATGTTCATACTGATAGCGGTGTAGATATTTCCATGTTCATACAGATAGCGGTGTAGATATTTCCATGTTCATACAGATGGCGGTGTAGATATTTCCATGTTCGTACGGAAGGCAGTGTAGTTATTTCCATGTTCATACAGGTGGCGGAGTAGATATTTCCATGTTTATAGAGATGGTGGTCTAGATATTTCCATGTTTATAGAGATAGGGGTGTAGTTATTTCCAAGTTTATAGAGACAGCGTTGTAGATATTTCCATGTTTATACAGATAGCGGTGAAGATATTTCCATGTTTATACAGATAGCGGTGAAGATATTTCCATGTTTATACAGATAGCAGTGTAGATATTTCCATGTTTACAGAGATAGTGGTGTAGATAATTCCAATTTTATACAGATAGCAGTGTAGATATTTCCAAATTCATACAGATAGCGGTGTAGATATTTCCACGTTTATAGAGATGGCGGTGTAGATATTTCCATGTTCATACAGATGGCGGTGTAGATATTTCCATGTTTATAGAGATGGCGGTGTAGATATTTTCATGTTTACACAGATGGCGGTGTAGATATTTCGGTGTTTACACAGATAGCGGTGTAGACATTTCCATTTTTACACAGATAGCGGTGTGGATATTTCCATGTTTATGCAGATAGCGGTGTAGATATTTCCATGTTTATACAGATAGCGGTGCGTATATTTCCATGTTTATACAGATAGTTGGGCAGATATTTCCATGTTTATACAGATAGTGGTGTGGATATTTCCATCTTAATACAGATGGCGGTGTAGATATGTCCATGTTCGTACAGATGGCGGTGTAGTCATTTCCATGTTCATACACATGGCGGTGTAGGTATTTCGAAGTTTATAGAGATAGCGCTGTAGTTATTTCCATATTTATAGAGATATCTGTGTAGATATTTCCATGTATATGCAGATAGCTGTGTAGATATTTCCATGTTCATGCAGATAGCTTTGTAGATATTTCCATGTTCATCCAGATGCCGGTGTAGATATATCCATGTTCATACTGATGTCGTTGAAGATATTTCCATGTTCTTACAGATGGTGGTGTAGATATTTCCATGTTCATACAAATGGCAGTGTAGATATTTCCATGTTCATAGAGATGGCGGTGTACATATTTCCATGGTCATACAAATGGCGGTGTAGATATTTTCATGCTCATAGAGATGGCGGTGTAGATATTTACATGTTTATGCAGATAGCAGTGTAGTTATTTCCATGTTTATAGAGATTGCATTGTAGATATTTCCATTGATATACAGATAGCTGTGTAGATATTTGCATGTTCATAGAATTAGTGGTGTAGATATTTCCATGTTCATACAGATAGCGGTGTAGATATTTCCATGTTCATACAGATACCGGTGTAGCTATTTCCATGTTCATACAGATAGCGGTGTAGATATTTCCATCTTCATACAGATATCAGTGTAGATATTTCCATGTTCATACAGATAGCGGTGTAGGTATTTCCATGTTCTTACAGTTAGCGGTGTAGATATTTCCATGTTCATACAGATGGCGGTGTAGATACTTTCATGTTCATACAGATGGCGGTGTAGATATTTCCATGTTCGTACGGATGGCAGTGTAGTTATTTCCATGTTCATACAGGTGGCGGTGTAGATATTTCCATGTTTATACAGATAGCAGTGTAGTTATTTCCATGTTTATAGAGATAGCAGTGTAGCTATTTCCATTGTTATACAGATAGCTGTGTAGATATTTGCATGTTCATTCAGATAGCAGTGTCGATATTTCCATGTTCGTACAGATAGAGGTGTAGATATTTCAATGTTGATACAGATAGCGGTGTAGATATTTCCATGTTCATACAGATAACGGTGTAGATATTTTCATGTTCATACAGATGTCGGTGTAAATATTTCCATTTTCATACAGTTAGCGGTGTAGATATTCCCATGATTATAGAGATGGCGGTGTAGATATTTTCATGTTTACACAGATGGCGGTGTAGATATTTCCGTGTTTACACAGATAACGGTGTAGACATTTCCATGTTTACACAGATAGCGGTGTGGATATTTCCATGTATATGCAGATAGCGGTGTAGATATTTCCATGTTTATACAGATAGCAGTGCGGATATTTCCGTGTTTATACAGATAGTTGGGCAGATATTTCCATGTTTATACAGATAGCGGTGTAGATATTTCCATGTTAATACAGATGGCGGCGTAGATATATCCATGTTCGTACAGATGGCGTTGTACATATTTCCATGTTCATACAGACGGCGGTGTAGACATTTCGAAGTTTATAGAGAGAGCGCTGTAGTTATTTCCATATTTATAGAGAAATCTGTGTAGATATTTCCATGTATATGCAGATAGCTGTGTAGATATTTGCATGTTCATGCAGATAGCGGTGTAGATATTTCCATGTTCATCCAGATGCCGGTGTAGATATATCCATGTTCATACAGATGGCGGTGAAGATATTTCCATGTTCATACAGATAGCGTTGTAGATATTTCCATGTTCATACAGATAACGGTGTAGATATTTCCATGTTCATACAGATAGCGGTGCAGATATTTCCATGTTCATACCGTTTGCGGTGTAGATATTTCCATGTTCATACAGATGGCGGTGTAGATATTTCCATGTTCATACACATGGCAGTGTAGATATTTCCATGTTCATAGAGATGGCGGTGTAGATATTTCCATGTTCATACAAATGGCGGTGTAAATATTTCCATGTTCATAGAGATGGCGGTGTAGATATTTCCATGTTTATACAGATAGCAGTGTAGTTATTTCCATGTTTATAGAGATAGCAGTGTAGATATTTCCATTGATATACCGATAGCTGTGTAGCTATTTGTGTGTTCATACAGATAGCGGTATAGATATTTCCATTTTCATACAGATAGCGGTGTAGATATTTCCATGTTCATACAGATATCGGTGTAGATATTTCCATGTTCATACAGACAGCGGTGTAGATATTTCCATGTTCATACAGATAGCGGTGTAGATATTTCCATGTTTTTACAGATAGCGGTGTGGATATTTCCATGTTTATACAGATAGTGGTGCAGATATTTCCATGTTTATATAGATAGCGCTGTAGATATTTCCATCTTAATACAGATGGCGGTGTAGGTATGTCCATGTTCGTACAGATGGCCTTGTACATATTTCCATGTTCATACAGATGGCGGTGTAGATATTTCGAAGTTTATAGTGATAGCGCTGTAATTATCTCCATATTTATAGAGAAATCTGTCTAGACATTTCCATGTATATGCAGATATCTGTGTAGATATTTCCATGTTCATGCAGATAGCGGTGTAGATATTTCCATGTTCATCCAGATGCCGGTGTAGATATATCCATGTTCATACTGATGGCGGTGAAGATATTTCCATGTTCATACAGATGGCGGTGAAGATATTTCCATGTTCATAAAACTGGCGGTGTAGATATTTCCATGTTCATAGAGATGGCGGTGTAGATATTTCCATGTTTATGCAGATAGCGGTATAGATAATTCCATGTTTTTACAGATGTTGGTGTAGATATTTCCGTGTTTATAGGGATGGCAGTCTAGATATTCCCATGTTTATAGAGATTGTTGTGTAGTTATTTCGAAGTTTATAGAGACAGAGTTGTAGATATTTCCATGTTTATACAGATAGCGGTGAAGATATTTCCATGTATATACAGATAGCGGTGTAGATATTTCCATGTTCATACAGATAGCGGTGTAGATATTTCCTTGTTTATAGAGATAGTGGTGTAGATAATTCCAATTTTATACAGATAGCAGTGTAGATATTTCTAAGTTCATAGAGATAGCGGTGTAGATATTTCCACGTTTGTAGAGATGGCAGTGTAGATATTTTCATGTTTACACAGATGGCGGTGTAGATATATCCATGTTTACACAGATAGCGGTGTAGACATTTCCATGTTTACACAGATATCGGTGTGGATATTTCCATGTTTATGCAGATAGCGGTGTAGATATTTCCATGTTTATACAGATAGCGGTGCGGTTATTTCCATGTTTATACAGATAGTTTTGCAGATATTTCCATGTTTATACAGATAGCGGTGCGCATATTTCCACGTTTATACAGATGGGCAGATATTTCCATGTTTATACAGATAGCGGTGTAGATATTTCCATCTTAATACAGATGGCGTTGTAGATATGTCCATGTTCGTACAGATGGCGGTGTAGATATTTCCATGTTCATACAGATGGCGGTGTAGATATTTTGAAGTTTATAGAGATAGCGCTGTAGATATTTCCACATTTATAGAGATATCTGTGTAGATATTCCCATGTATATGCAGATAGCTGTGTAGATATTTCCATGTTCATGCAGATAGCGGTGTAGATATTTCCATGTTCATACAGATAGCGGTGTAGATATTTCAATGTTCATACAGATAGCGGTGTAGGTATTTCCATGTTCATACCAATAGTGGTGTAGATATTTCCATGTTCATACAGTTAGTGGTGTAGATATTTCCATGTTCATAAAGATGGCGGTGTAGATATTTACATGTTCATACAGATGGCGGTGTAGATATTTCCATGTTCGTACGGATGGCAGTGTAGATATTTCCATATTCATACAGGTGGCGGTGTAGATATTTCCATATTTATGCAGATAGCAGTGTAGTTATTTCCATGTTTACAGAGATAGCAGTGTAGATATTTCCTTTGATATACAGATAGCTCTGTAGATATTTACATGTTCATACAGATACCGGTGAAGATATTTCCATGTTTTTACAGATAGCGGTGTAGATATTTCCATGTTTATACAGATAGCAGTGTAGATATTTCCATGTTTATAGAGATAGTGGTGTAGATAATTTCAATTTTATACAGAGAGCAGTGTAGATATTTCCAAGTTCATACAGATACCGGTGTAGATATTTCCACGTTCATAGAGATGGCGCTGTAGATATTTCCATGTTCATACAGATAGCAGTGTAGTTATTTCCATGTTTATAGAGATAGCAGTGTAGATACTTATACTGATATACAGATAGCTGTGTAGATATTTGCATGTTCATACAGATAGCGGTGTAGATATTTCCATGTTCGTACAGATAGCGGTGTAGATATTTCCATGTTCATACAGATAGCGGTGTAGATATTTCCATGTTCATACAGATAGCGGTGTAGATATTTCCATGTTCGTTCAGATAGCGGTGTAGATATTTCCATGTTCATACAGATAGCGGTGTAGATATTTCCACGTTCCTACAGATAACGGTGTAGATATTTCCATGTTCATACAGATAGCGGTGTAGATATTTCCATGTTCATACAGTTAGCGGAGTAGATATTTCCGTGTTCATACAGATGGTGGTGTAGATATTTACATGTTCATACAGATGGCGGTATAGATATTTCCATGTTCGTACAGATGGCGGTGTAGATATTTCCATGTTCATAGAGATGGCGGTGTAGATATTTTCATGTTTATGCAGATAGCGGTATAGATATTTCCATGTTTATACAGATGGTTGTGTAGATATTTCCATGTTCGTACAGATGGCAGTGTAGATATTTCCATGTTCATAGAGATGGCAGTGTAGATATTTTCATGTTTATGCAGATGGCGGTATAGATATTTCCTTGTTTATACAGATGGTGGTGTAGATATTTCCATGTTTATAGAGATGGCGGTCTAGATATTTCCATTTTTACAGAGATAGTGGTGTAGTTATTTCCAAGTTTATAGAGACAGCGTTCTACATATTTCCATGTTTATACAGATAGCGGTGAAGATATTTCCATGTTTATACAGATAGCGGTGTAGATATTTCCATGTTTATACAGACAGCAGTGTAGATATTTCCATGTTTATAGAGATAGTGGTGTAGATAATTTCAATTTTACCCAGAGAGCAGTGTAGATATTTCCAAGTTCATACAGATAGTGGTGTAGATATTTCCACGTTTATAGAGATGGCGCTGTAGATATTTCTATGTTCATACAGATGGCAGTGTAGATATTTCCATGTTTATAGGGATGGCGGTGTAGATATTTTCATGTTTACACAGATGGCTATGTAGATATTTCCATGTTTACACAGATAGCGGTGTGGATATTTCCATGTTTATGCAGATAGCAGTGTAGATATTTCCATGTTTATACAAATAGCGGTGCGGATATTTCCAAGTTTATACAGATAGTTGGGCAGATATTTCCAAGTTTATACAGATAGCGGTGTAGATATTTCCATCTTAATTCAGATGGCGGTGTAGACATGTCCATGTTTGTACAGATGGCGGTGTAGATATTTCCATGTTCCTACAGATGGCGGTGTAGATATTTCGAAGTTTATAGAGATAGCGCTGTAGTTATTTCCATATTTACAGAGAAATCTGTGTAGATATTTCCATGTATATTCAGATAGCTGTGTAGCTATTTCCATGTTCATGCAGATAGCGGTGTTGATATTTCCTTGTTCATCCAGATGCCGGTATACATATATCCATGTTCATACAGATGGCGGTGAAGATATTTCCATGTTCATACTGATGGCGGTGTAGATATTTCCATGTTCATACAAATGGCGGTGTAGATATTTCCATGTTCATTGAGATGGCGGTGTAGATATTTCCATGTTCATACAAATGGGAGCGTAGATATTTCCATGTTCATAGAGATGGCGGTGTAGATATTTCCATGTTTATACAGATAGCAGTAAAGTTATTTCCATCTTTATAGAGATAGCAGTGTAGATATTTCCATTGATATACAGATAGCTGTGTAGATATTTGCATGTTCATACAGATAGCGGTGTAGATGTTTCTATGTTCATACAGATAGCGGTGTACATATTTCCATGTTCATACAGATATCGGTGTAGATACTTCCATGTTCATACAGATAGCGGTGTAGATATTTCAGATAGTGGTGTAGATGTTTCTATGTTCATACAGATAGCGGTGTACATATTTCCATGTTCATACAGATATGGGTGTAGATATTTCCATGTTCATACAGTTAGCAGTGTAGATATTTCCATGTTCATACAGATGGCGGTGTAGTTATTGCCATGTTTATAGAGATGGCGGTGTAGATATTTCCATGTTTATAGAGATAGCAGTGTAGTTATTTCCATGGTTATAGAGATAGCAGTGTAGATATTTCCATTTATATACAGATAGCTCTGTAGATATTTGCATGTTCATACTGATAGCTGTGCAGATATTTCCATGTTCATAAAGATAGCGGTGTAGATATTTCCATGTTCATAGAGATAGCGGTGTAGATATTTCCATGTTCATACAGATAGCGGTGTAGATATTTCCATGTTCATACACTTAGCGGTGCAGATATTTCCATGTTCATACAGATGGCGGTGTAGATATTTACATGTTCATACAGATAGCGGTGTAGATATTGCCATGTTCATACAGAGAGTGGTGTAGATATTTCCAAGTTCATACTGATAGCGGTGTAGATATTTCCATGTTCATACAGATAGCGGTGAAGGTATTTCCATGTTCTTACAGTTAGCGGTGTAGATTTTCCATGTTCATACAGATGGTGGTGTAGACATTTCCATGTTCATACAGATGGCGGTGTAGATATTTCCATGTTCGTACTGATGGCAGTGTAGTTATTTCCATGTTCATACAGGTGGCGGTGTAGATATTTCCATGTTTATACAGATAGCAGTGTAGTTATTTCCATGTTTATAGAGATAGCAGTGTAGATATTTCCATTGTTATACAGATAGCTGTGTAGATATTTGCATGTTCATTCAGATAGCAGTTTAGATATTTCCATGTTCGTACAGATAGAGGTGTAGATATTTCAATGTTGATACAGATAGCGGTGTAGATATTTCCATGTTCATACAGATAATGGTTTAGATATTTCCATGTTCATACAGATGTCGGTGTAAATATTTCCATTTTCATACAGTTAGCGGTGAAGATATTCCCATGTTTATAGAGATGGCGGTGTAGATATTTTCATGTTTACACAGATGGCGGTGTAGATATGTCCGTGTTTACACAGATAACGGTGTAGACATTTCCATGTTTACACAAATAGCGGTGTGGATATTTCCATGTTTATGCAGATAGCAGTGAAGTTATTTCCATGTTTATAGAGATAGCAGTGTAGATATTTCCATTGATATACAGATAGCTGTGTAGATATTTGCATGTTCATACAGATAGCGGTGTAGATATTTCCATGTTCATACAGATAGCGGTGTAGATATTGCCATGTTCATACAGAGAGTGGTGTAGATATTTCCATGTTCATACTGATAGCGGTGCAGATATTTCCATGTTCATACAGATGGCGGTGTAGATATTTACATGTTCATACAGATGGCGGTGTAGATATTTCCAAGTTAGTACGGATGGCAGTGTAGATATTTCCGTGTTCATACAGGTGGCGGTGTAGATATTTCCATGTTTATGCAGATAGCAGTGTAGTTATTTCCATGTTTATAGAGATAGCAGTGTAGATATTTCCATTGATATACAGATAGCTGTGTAGATATTTGCATGTTCATACAGATAGCGGTGTAGATATTTCCATGTTCATACAGATAGCAGTGTAGATATTTCCATGCTCAGACAGACGGCGGTGTAGATATTTCCATGTTCATACAGATAACGGTGTAGATATTTCCATGTTCATACAGATAGCTGTGTAGATATTTCCATGTTTATACAGTTAGCGTTGTAGGTATTTCCATGTTTATAGAGATAGTGGTGTAGATAATTCCAATTTTATACAGATAGTGTAGATATTTCCAAGTTCATACAGATAACGGTGTAGATATTTCCACGTTTAAAGGGATGGCGGTTTAGATATTTCCATGTTAATACAGATGGAAGTGTTGATATTTCCATGTTTATACAGATGGCGGTGTAGATATTTTCATGTTTACACAGATGGCGGTGTAGATATTTCCATGTTTACACTGATAGCGGTGTAGACATTTCCATGTTTACACAGATAACGGTGTGGATATTTCCATGTTTATGCAGATAGCGGTGTAGATATTTCCATGTTCATACAGATAGCAGTGTAGATATTTCCATGCTCAGACAGACGGCGGTGTAGATATTTCCATGTTCTTACAGATGGCGGTGTAGATATTTCCAAGTTCATACAAATGGCAGTGTAGATATTTCCAAGTTCATAGAGATGGCGGTGTAGATATTTACATGTTCATAAAAATGGCGGTGTAGATATTTCCATGTTCATAGAGATGGCGGTGTAGATATTTCCATATTTATTCAGATAGCAGTGAAGTTATTTCCATGTTTATACAGATAGCAGTGAAGTTATTTCCATGTTTATACAGATAGCAGTGTAGATATTTCCATTGATATACGGATAGCTGTGTAGATATTTGCATGTTCATACAGATAGCGGTGTAGATATTTCCATGTTCATACAGATAGCGGTGTAGATATTGCCATGTTCATACAGAGAGTGGTGTAGATATTTCCATGTTCATACTGATAGCGGTGTAGATATTTCCATGTTCATACAGATAGCGGTGTAGGTATTTCCATGTTCTTACAGTTAGCGGTGTAGATTTTCCATGTTCATACAGATGGTGGTGTAGACATTTCCATGTTCATACAGATGGCGGTGTAGATATTTCCATGTTCGTACTGATGGCAGTGTAGTTATTTCCATGTTCATACAGGTGGCGGTGTAGATATTTCCATGTTTATACAGATAGCAGTGTAGTTATTTCCATGTTTATAGAGATAGCAGTGTAGATATTTCCATTGATATACAGATAGCTGTGTAGATATTTGCATGTTCATTCAGATAGCAGTTTAGATATTTCCATGTTCGTACAGATAGAGGTGTAGATATTTCAATGTTGATACAGATAGCGGTGTAGATATTTCCATGTTCATACAGATAACGGTGTAGATATTTCCATGTTCATACAGATGTCGGTGTAAATATTTCCATTTTCATACAGTTAGCGGGGTAGAAAATCCCATGTTTATAGAGATGGCGGTGTAGATATTTTCATGTTTACACAGATGGCGGTGTAGATATGTCCGTGTTTACACAGATAACGGTGTAGACATTTCCATGTTTACACAAATAGCGGTGTGGATATTTCCATGTTTATGCAGATAGCGGTGTAGATATTTCCATGTTTATACAGATAGCGGTGCGGATATTTCCATGTTTATACAGATAGTTGGGCAGATATTTCCATCTTTATTCAGATAGCGGTGTAGATATTTCCATGTTTATACAGATAGCAGTGTAGTTATTTCCAAGTTTATAGAGATAGCAGTGTAGATATTTCCATTGTTATACAGATAGCTGTGTAGATATTTGCATGTTCATTCAGATAGCAGTGTAGATATTTCCATGTTCATACAGATAGAGGTGTAGATATTTCAATGTTGATACAGATAGCGGTGTAGATATTTCCATGTTCATACATATAACGGTGTAGATATTTCCATGTTCATACAGATGTCGTTGTAAATATTTCCATTTTCATACAGTTAGCGGTGTAGATATTCCCATGTTTATAGAGATGGCGGTGTAGATATTTTCATGTTTACACAGATGGCGGTGTAGATATTTCCGTGTTTACACAGATAACGGTGTAGACATTTCCATGTTTACACAGATAGCGGTGTGGATATTTCCATGTTTATGCAGATAGCGGTGTAGATATTTCCATGTTTATACAGATAGCGGTGCGGATATTTCCATGGTTATACAGATAGTTGGGCAGATATTTCCATGTTTATACAGATAGTGGTGTAGATATTTCCATGTTAATACAGATGGCGGCGTAGATATATCCATGTTCGTACAGATGGCATTGTACATATTTCCATGTTCATACAGATAGCGGTGTAGATATTTCCATGTTCATACAGATGGCGGTGTAGATATTTCCATGTTCGTACGGATGGCAATGTAGTTATTTCCATGTTCATACAGGTGGCGGAGTAGATATTTCCATGTTTATAGAGATGGTGGTATAGATATTTCCATGTTTATAGAGATAGGGGTGTAGTTATTTCCAAGTTTATAGAGACAGCGTTGTAGATATTTCCATGTTTATACAGATAGCGGTGAAGATATTTCCATGTTTATACAGATAGCGGTGAAGATATTTCCATGTTTATACAGATAGCAGTGTAGATATTTCCATGTTTACAGAGATAGTGGTGTAGATAATTCCAATTTTATACAGATAGCAGTGTTGATATTTCCAAATTCATACAGATAGCGGTGTAGATATTTCCACGTTTATAGAGATGGTGGTGTAGATATTTCCATGTTCATACAGATGGCGGTGTAGATATTTCCATGCTTATAGAGATGGCGGTGTAGATATTTTCATGTTTACACAGATGGCGGTGTAGATATTTCCGTGTTTACACAGATAGCGGTGTAGACATTTCCATGTTTATACAGATAGCGGTGCGTATATTTCCATGTTTATACAGATAGTTGGGCAGATATTTCCATGTTTATACAGATAGCGGTGTGGATATTTCCATCTTAATACAGATGGCGGTGTAGATATGTCCATGTTCGTACAGATGGCGGTGTAGACATTTCCATGTTCATACACATGGCGGTGTAGGTATTTCGAAGTTTATAGAGATAGCGCTGTAGTTATTTCCATATTTATAGAGATATCTGTGTAGATATTTCCATGTATATGCAGATAGCTGTGTAGATATTTCCATGTTCATGCAGATAGCTTTGTAGATATTTCCATGTTCATCCAGATGCCGGTGTAGATATATCCATGTTCATACAGATGTCGTTGAAGATATTTCCATGTTCTTACAGATGGCGGTGTAGATATTTCCATGTTCATACAAATGGCAGTGTAGATATTTCCATGTTCATAGAGATGGCGGTGTACATATTTCCATGTTCATACAAATGGCAGTGTAGATATTTTCATGCTCATAGAGACGGCGGTGTAGATATTTACATGTTTATGCAGATAGCAGTGTAGTTATTTCCATGTTTATAGAGGTAGCAGTGTAGATATTTCCATTGATATACAGATAGCTGTGTAGATATTTGAATGTTCATACAATTAGTGGTGTAGATATTTCCATGTTCATACAGATAGCGGTGTAGATATTTCCATGTTCATACAGATAGCGGTGTAGATATTTCCATGTTCATACAGATAGCGGTGTAGATATTTCCATCTTCATACAGATATCAGTGTAGATATTTCCATGTTCATACAGATAGCGGTGTAGGTATTTCCATGTTCTTACAGTTAGCGGTGTAGATATTTCCATGTTCATACAGATGGCGGTGTAGATACTTTCATGTTCATACAGATGGCGGTGTAGATATTTCCATGTTCGTACGGATGGCAGTGTAGTTATTTCCATGTTCATACAGGTGGTGGTGTAGATATTTCCATGTTTATACAGATAGCAGTGTAGTTATTTCCATGTTTATAGAGATAGCAGTGTTGATATTTCCAATGTTATACAGATAGCTGTGTAGATATTTGCATGTTCATTCAGATAGCAGTGTAGATATTTCCATGTTCGTACAGATAGAGGTGTAGATATTTCAATGTTGATACAGATAGCGGTGTAGATATTTCCATGTTCATACAGATAACGGTGTAGATATTTTCATGTTCATACAGATGTCGGTGTAAATATTTCCATTTTCATACAGTTAGCGGTGTAGATATTCCCATGTTTATAGAGATGGCGGTGTAGATATTTTCATGTTTACACAGATGGTGGTGTAGATATTTCCGTGTTTACACAGATAACGGTGTAGACATTTCCATGTTTACACAGATAGCGGTGTGGATATTTCCATGTTTATGCAGATAGCGGTGTAGATATTTCCATGTTTATACAGACAGCAGTGCGGATATTTCCGTGTTTATACAGATAGTTGGGCAGATATTTCCATGTTTATACAGATAGCGGTGTAGATATTTCCATGTTAATACAGATGGCGGCGTAGATATATCCATGTTCGTACAGATGGCGTTGTACATATTTCCATGTTCATACAGACGGCGGTGTAGACATTTCGAAGTTTATAGAGAGAGCGCTGTAGTTATTTCCATATTTATAGAGAAATCTGTGTAGATATTTCCATGTATATGCAGATAGCTGTGTAGATATTTCCATGTTCATCCAGATAGCGGTGTAGATAATTCCATGTTCATCCAGATGCCGGTGTAGATATATCCATGTTCATACAGATGGCGGTGAAGATATTTCCATGTTCATACAGATAGCGGTGTAGATATTTCCATGTTCATACAGATAACGGTGTAGATATTTCCATGTTCATACAGATAGCGGTGCAGGTATTTCCATGTTCATACTGTTTGCGGTGTAGATATTTCCATGTTCATACAGATGGTGGTGTAGATATTTCCATGTTCATACACATGGCAGTGTAGATATTTCCATGTTCATAGAGATGGCGGTGTAGATATTTCCATGTTCATACAAATGGCGGTGTAGATATTTCCATGTTCATAGAGATGGCGGTGTAGATATTTCCATGTTTATACAGATAGCAGTGTAGTTATTTCCATGTTTATAGAGATGTCAGTGTAGATATTTCCATTGAAATACCGATAGCTGTGTAGCTATTTGTGTGTTCATACAGATAGCGGTATAGATATTTCCATTTTCATACAGATAGCGGTGTAGATATTTCCATGTTCATACAGATATCGGTGTAGATATTTCCTTGTTCATACAGATAGCGGAGTAGATATTTCCATGTTCATACAGATAGCGGTGTAGATATTTCCATGTTTTTACAGATAGCGGTGTGGATATTTCCATGTTTATACAGATAGTGGTGCAGATATTTCCATGTTTATATAGATAGCGCTGTAGATATTTCCATCTTAATACAGATGGCGGTGTAGGTATGTCCATGTTCGTACAGATGGCCTTGTACATATTTCCATGTTCATACAGATGGCGGTGTAGATATTTCGAAGTTTATAGTGATAGCGCTGTAATTATCTCCATATTTATAGAGAAATCTGTCTAGACATTTCCATGTATATGCAGATATCTGTGTAGATATTTCCATGTTCATGCAGATAGCGGTGTAGATATTTCCATGTTCATCCAGATGCCGGTGTAGATATATCCATGTTCATCCAGATGCCGGTGTAGATATATCCAT
The DNA here is from genome assembly GCF_029281585.2 of Gorilla gorilla gorilla. Taxonomy (NCBI): domain Eukaryota; kingdom Metazoa; phylum Chordata; class Mammalia; order Primates; family Hominidae; genus Gorilla; species Gorilla gorilla. The sequence goes on along the minus strand of NC_073239.2, from coordinate 2,378,626 downwards.
GTTCATACAGATGGCGGTGAAGATATTTCCATATTCATACAGGTGGCGGTGTAGATATTTCCATATTTATACAGATAGCATTGTAGTTATTTCCATGATTACAGAGATAGCAGTGTAGATATTTCCATTGATATACAGATAGCTGTGTAGATATTTGCATGTTCATACAGATAGCGGTGTAGATATTTCCATGTTCGTACTGATAGCGGTGTAGATATTTCCATGTTCATACAGATAGTGGTGTAGATATTTCCATGTTCATACAGATAACGGTGTATATATTTCCGTGTTCATACAGATAGCGGTGTAGATATTTCCATGTTCATACAGTTAGCGGTGTAGATATTTCCACGTTCATACAGATGGTGGTGTAGATATTTCCATGTTCATACAGATGGCGGTATAGATATTTCCATGTTCGTACAGATGGCGGTGTAGATATTTCCATGTTCATAGAGATGGCGGTGTAGATATTTTCATGTTTATGCAGATAGCGTTATAGATATTTCCATGTTTATACAGATGGTGGTGTAGATATTTCCGTGTTTATAGAGATGGCTGTCTAGATATTTCCATGTTTAGAGAGATAGTGGTGTAGTTATTTCCAAGTTTATAGAGACAGCGTTCTAGATATTTCCATGTTTATACAGATAGTGGTGAAGATATTTCCATGTTTATACAGATAGCGGTGTAGATATTTCCATGTTTATACAGATAGCGGTGTAGATATTTCCATTTTTATAGAGATAGTGGTGTAGATAATTCCAATTTTATACAGATAGCAGTGTAGTTATTTCTAAGTTCATACAGATAGCGGTGTAGATATTTCCAAGTTTATAGATATGGCGGTGTAGATATTTCCGTGTTCATACAGATGGCGGTGTAGATATTTCCATGTTTATAGAGATGGCGGGGTTGATATTTTCATGTTTACACAGATGGCGGGGTAGATATTTCCATGTTTACACTGATAGTGGTGTAGACATTTCCATGTTTACACAGATAGCGGTGTGGATATTTCCATGTTTATGCAGATAGCGGTGTAGATATTTCCATGTTTATACAGATAGCGGTGCGGTTATTTCCATGTTTATAGAGATAGTGGTGGAGATATTTCCATGATTATACAGATAGCGGTGTAGATATTTCCATCTTAATACAGATGGCGGTGTAGGTATGTCCATGTTCGTACAGATGGCGGTGTAGATATTTCCATGTTCATACAGATGGCGTTGTAGATATTTCGAAGTTTATAGAGATAGCGCTGAAGTTATTTCCATATTTATAGAGAAATCTGTGTAGATATTTCCATGTATATGCAGATAGCTGTGTAGATATTTCCATGTTCATGCGGATAGAGGTGAAGATATTTCCATGTTCAGATGCCGGTGTAGATATATCCATGTTCATACAGATGGCGGTGTAGATATTTACATGTTCATACAGATGGCGGTGTAGATATTTCCATGTTCGTATGGATGGCAGTGTAAATATTTCCATATTCATACTGGTGGCAGTGCAGATATTTCCATGTTTATACAGATAGCAGTGTAGTTATTTCCATGTTTATAGAGATAGCAGTGTAGATATTTATACAGATATACAGATAGCTGTGTAGATATTTGCATGTTCATACAGATAGCGGTGTAGATATTTCCATGTTCGTACAGATAGCTTTGTAGATATTTCCATGTTCATACAGATAGCGGTGTAGATATTTCCATGTTCATACAGATAACGGTGTAGATATTTCCATGTTCATACAGATAGCGGTGTAGATATTTCCATGTTCATACAGTTAGCGGAGTAGATATTTCCATGTTCATACAGATGGTGGTGTAGATATTTACATGTTCATACAGATGGCGGTATAGATATTTCCATGTTCGTACAGATGGCGGTGTACATATTTCCATGTTCATAGAGATGGCGGTGTAGATATTTTCATGTTTATGCAGATAGCGGTATAGATATTTCCATGTTTATACAGATGGTTGTGTAGATATTTCCATGTTCGTACAGATGGCAGTGTAGATATTTCCATGTTCATAGAGATGGCGGTGTAGATATTTTCATGTTTATGCGGATGGCCGTATAGATATATCCATGTTTATACAGATGGTGGTGTAGATATTTCCATGTTTATAGAGATGGCGGTCTAGATATTTCCATTTTTACAGAGATAGTGGTGTAGTTATTTCCAAGTTTATAGAGACAGCGTTCTAGATATTTCCATGTTTATACAGATAGCGGTGAAGATATTTCCATGTTTATACAGATAGCGGTGTAGATATTTCCATGTTTATACAGATAGCAGTGTAGATATTTCCATGTTTATAGAGATAGTGGTGTAGATAATTTCAATTTTACCCAGAGAGCAGTGTAGATATTTCCAAGTTCATACAGATAGTGGTGTAGATATTTCAACGTTTATAGAGATGGCGCTGTAGATATTTCCATGTTCATACAGATGGCAGTGTAGATATTTCCATGTTTATAGGGATGGCGGTGTAGATATTTTCATGTTTACACAGATGGCGGTGTAGATATTTCCATGTTTACACAGATAGCGGTGTGGATATTTCCATGTTTATGCAGATAGCAGTGTAGATATTTCCATGTTTATACAGATAGCGGTGCGGATATTTCCAAGTTTATACAGATAGTTGGGCAGATATTTCCAAGTTTATACAGATAGCGGTGTAGATATTTCCATCTTAATACAGATGGCGGTGTAGACATGTCCATGTTTGTACAGATGGCGGTGTAGATATTTCCATGTTCCTACAGATGGCGGTGTAGATATTTCGAAGTTTATAGAGATAGCGCTGTAGTTATTTCCATATTTACAGAGAAATCTGTGTAGATATTTCCATGTATATTCAGATAGCTGTGTAGATATTTCCATGTTCATGCAGATAGCGGTGTTGATATTTCCATGTTCATCCAGATGCCGGTATACATATATCCATGTTCATACAGATGGCGGTGAAGATATTTCCATGTTCATACTGATGGCGGTGTAGATATTTCCATGTTCATACAAATGGCGGTGTAGATATTTCCATGTTCATTGAGATGGCGGTGTAGATATTTCCATGTTCATACAAATGGGAGCGTAGATATTTCCATGTTCATAGAGATGGCGGTGTAGATATTTCCATGTTTATACAGATATCAGTAAAGTTATTTCCATGTTTATAGAGATAGCAGTGTAGATATTTCCATTGATATACAGATAGCTGTGTAGATATTTGCAAGTTCATACACATAGCGGTGTAGATGTTTCTATGTTCATACAGATAGCGGTGTACATATTTCCATGTTCATACAGATAGCGGTGTAGATACTTCCATGTTCATACAGATAGCGGTGTAGATATTTCCATGTTCATACAGTTAGCTGTGTAGATATTTCCATGTTCATACAGATGGCGGTGTAGTTATTGCCATGTTTATAGAGATGGCGGTGTAGATATTTCCATGTTTATAGAGATAGCAGTGTAGTTATTTCCATGGTTATAGAGATAGCAGTGTAGATATTTCCACTGATATACAGATAGCTGTGTAGATATTTGCATGTTCATACCGATAGCTGTGCAGATATTTCCATGTTCATAAAGATAGCGGTGTAGATATTTGCATGTTCATACAGATAGCGGTGTAGATATTTCCATGTTCATACAGATAGCGGTGTAGATATTTCCATGTTCATACACTTAGCGGTGCAGATATTTCCATGTTCATACAGATGGCGGTGTAGATATTTACATGTTCATACAGATGGCGGTGTAGATATTTCCAAGTTAGTACGGATGGCAGTGTAGATATTTCCATGTTCATACAGGTGGCGGTGTAGATATTTCCATGTTTATGCAGATAGCAGTGTAGTTATTTCCATGTTTATAGAGATAGCAGTGTAGATATTTCCATTGATATACAGATAGCTTTGTAGATATTTGCATGTTCATACAGATAGCGGTGTAGATATTTCCATGTTCATACAGATAGCAGTGTAGATATTTCCATGCTCAGACAGACGGCGGTGTAGATATTTCCATGTTCATACAGATAACGGTGTAGATATTTCCATGTTCATACAGATAGCTGTGGAGATATTTCCATGTTTATACAGTTAGCGTTGTAGGTATTTCCATGTTTATAGAGATAGTGGTGTAGATAATCCCAATTTTATACAGATAGTGTAGATATTTCCAAGTTCATACAGATAACGGTGTAGATATTTCCACGTTTAAAGGGATGACGGTTTAGATATTTCCATGTTCATACAGATGGCAGTGTAGATATTTCCATGTTTATACAGCTGGCGGTGTAGATATTTTCATGTTTACACAGATGGCGGTGTAGATATTTCCATGTTTACACTGATAGCGGTGTAGACATTTCCATGTTTACACAGATAACGGTGTGGATATTTCCATGTTTATGCAGATAGCGGTGTAGATATTTCCATGTTTATACAGATAGCGGTGTAGATATTTCCATTTTTATAGAGATAGTGGTGTAGATAATTCCAATTTTATACAGATAGCAGTGTAGTTATTTCTAAGTTCATACAGATAGCGGTGTAGATATTTCCAAGTTTATAGATATGGCGGTGTAGATATTTCCGTGTTCATACAGATGGCGGTGTAGATATTTCCATGTTTATAGAGATGGCGGGGTTGATATTTTCATGTTTACACAGATGGCGGGGTAGATATTTCCATGTTTACACTGATAGTGGTGTAGACATTTCCATGTTTACACAGATAGCGGTGTGGATATTTCCATGTTTATGCAGATAGCGGTGTAGATATTTCCATGTTTATACAGATAGCGGTGCGGTTATTTCCATGTTTATAGAGATAGTGGTGGAGATATTTCCATGATTATACAGATAGCGGTGTAGATATTTCCATCTTAATACAGATGGCGGTGTAGGTATGTCCATGTTCGTACAGATGGCGGTGTAGATATTTCCATGTTCATACAGATGGCGTTGTAGATATTTCGAAGTTTATAGAGATAGCGCTGAAGTTATTTCCATATTTATAGAGAAATCTGTGTAGATATTTCCATGTATATGCAGATAGCTGTGTAGATATTTCCATGTTCATGCGGATAGAGGTGAAGATATTTCCATGTTCAGATGCCGGTGTAGATATATCCATGTTCATACAGATGGCGGTGTAGATATTTACATGTTCATACAGATGGCGGTGTAGATATTTCCATGTTCGTATGGATGGCAGTGTAAATATTTCCATATTCATACTGGTGGCAGTGCAGATATTTCCATGTTTATACAGATAGCAGTGTAGTTATTTCCATGTTTATAGAGATAGCAGTGTAGATATTTATACAGATATACAGATAGCTGTGTAGATATTTGCATGTTCATACAGATAGCGGTGTAGATATTTCCATGTTCGTACAGATAGCTTTGTAGATATTTCCATGTTCATACAGATAGCGGTGTAGATATTTCCATGTTCATACAGATAACGGTGTAGATATTTCCATGTTCATACAGATAGCGGTGTAGATATTTCCATGTTCATACAGTTAGCGGAGTAGATATTTCCATGTTCATACAGATGGTGGTGTAGATATTTACATGTTCATACAGATGGCGGTATAGATATTTCCATGTTCGTACAGATGGCGGTGTAGATATTTCCATGTTCATAGAGATGGCGGTGTAGATATTTTCATGTTTATGCAGATAGCGGTATAGATATTTCCATGTTTATACAGATGGTTGTGTAGATATTTCCATGTTCGTACAGATGGCAGTGTAGATATTTCCATGTTCATAGAGATGGCGGTGTAGATATTTTCATGTTTATGCGGATGGCCGTATAGATATATCCATGTTTATACAGATGGTGGTGTAGATATTTCCATGTTTATAGAGATGGCGGTCTAGATATTTCCATTTTTACAGAGATAGTGGTGTAGTTATTTCCAAGTTTATAGAGACAGCGTTCTAGATATTTCCATGTTTATACAGATAGCGGTGAAGATATTTCCATGTTTATACAGATAGCGGTGTAGATATTTCCATGTTTATACAGATAGCAGTGTAGATATTTCCATGTTTATAGAGATAGTGGTGTAGATAATTTCAATTTTACCCAGAGAGCAGTGTAGATATTTCCAAGTTCATACAGATAGTGGTGTAGATATTTCAACGTTTATAGAGATGGCGCTGTAGATATTTCCATGTTCATACAGATGGCAGTGTAGATATTTCCATGTTTATAGGGATGGCGGTGTAGATATTTTCATGTTTACACAGATGGCGGTGTAGATATTTCCATGTTTACACAGATAGCGGTGTGGATATTTCCATGTTTATGCAGATAGCAGTGTAGATATTTCCATGTTTATACAGATAGCGGTGCGGATATTTCCAAGTTTATACAGATAGTTGGGCAGATATTTCCAAGTTTATACAGATAGCGGTGTAGATATTTCCATCTTAATACAGATGGCGGTGTAGACATGTCCATGTTTGTACAGATGGCGGTGTAGATATTTCCATGTTCCTACAGATGGCGGTGTAGATATTTCGAAGTTTATAGAGATAGCGCTGTAGTTATTTCCATATTTACAGAGAAATCTGTGTAGATATTTCCATGTATATTCAGATAGCTGTGTAGATATTTCCATGTTCATGCAGATAGCGGTGTTGATATTTCCATGTTCATCCAGATGCCGGTATACATATATCCATGTTCATACAGATGGCGGTGAAGATATTTCCATGTTCATACTGATGGCGGTGTAGATATTTCCATGTTCATACAAATGGCGGTGTAGATATTTCCATGTTCATTGAGATGGCGGTGTAGATATTTCCATGTTCATACAAATGGGAGCGTAGATATTTCCATGTTCATAGAGATGGCGGTGTAGATATTTCCATGTTTATACAGATATCAGTAAAGTTATTTCCATGTTTATAGAGATAGCAGTGTAGATATTTCCATTGATATACAGATAGCTGTGTAGATATTTGCAAGTTCATACACATAGCGGTGTAGATGTTTCTATGTTCATACAGATAGCGGTGTACATATTTCCATGTTCATACAGATAGCGGTGTAGATACTTCCATGTTCATACAGATAGCGGTGTAGATATTTCCATGTTCATACAGTTAGCTGTGTAGATATTTCCATGTTCATACAGATGGCGGTGTAGTTATTGCCATGTTTATAGAGATGGCGGTGTAGATATTTCCATGTTTATAGAGATAGCAGTGTAGTTATTTCCATGGTTATAGAGATAGCAGTGTAGATATTTCCACTGATATACAGATAGCTGTGTAGATATTTGCATGTTCATACCGATAGCTGTGCAGATATTTCCATGTTCATAAAGATAGCGGTGTAGATATTTGCATGTTCATACAGATAGCGGTGTAGATATTTCCATGTTCATACAGATAGCGGTGTAGATATTTCCATGTTCATACACTTAGCGGTGCAGATATTTCCATGTTCATACAGATGGCGGTGTAGATATTTACATGTTCATACAGATGGCGGTGTAGATATTTCCAAGTTAGTACGGATGGCAGTGTAGATATTTCCATGTTCATACAGGTGGCGGTGTAGATATTTCCATGTTTATGCAGATAGCAGTGTAGTTATTTCCATGTTTATAGAGATAGCAGTGTAGATATTTCCATTGATATACAGATAGCTTTGTAGATATTTGCATGTTCATACAGATAGCGGTGTAGATATTTCCATGTTCATACAGATAGCAGTGTAGATATTTCCATGCTCAGACAGACGGCGGTGTAGATATTTCCATGTTCATACAGATAACGGTGTAGATATTTCCATGTTCATACAGATAGCTGTGGAGATATTTCCATGTTTATACAGTTAGCGTTGTAGGTATTTCCATGTTTATAGAGATAGTGGTGTAGATAATCCCAATTTTATACAGATAGTGTAGATATTTCCAAGTTCATACAGATAACGGTGTAGATATTTCCACGTTTAAAGGGATGACGGTTTAGATATTTCCATGTTCATACAGATGGCAGTGTAGATATTTCCATGTTTATACAGCTGGCGGTGTAGATATTTTCATGTTTACACAGATGGCGGTGTAGATATTTCCATGTTTACACTGATAGCGGTGTAGACATTTCCATGTTTACACAGATAACGGTGTGGATATTTCCATGTTTATGCAGATAGCGGTGTAGATATTTCCATGTTCATACAGATAGCAGTGTAGATATTTCCATGCTCAGACAGACGGCGGTGTAGATATTTCCATGTTCTTACAGATGGCGGTGTAGATATTTCCATGTTCATACAAATGGCAGTGTAGATATTTGCAAGTTCATAGAGATGGCGGTGTAGATATTTCCATGTTCATAAAAATGGCGGTGTAGATATTTCCATGTTCATAGAGATGGCGGTGTAGATATTTCCATATTTATTCAGATAGCAGTGAAGTTATTTCCATGTTTATACAGATAGCAGTGAAGTTATTTCCATGTTTATAGAGATAGCAGTGTAGAAATTTCCATTGATATACAGATAGCTGTGTAGATATTTGCATGTTCATGCAGATAGCGGTGTAGATATTTCCATGTTCATACAGATAGCGTTGTAGATATTGCCATGTTCATACAGAGAGTGGTGTAGATATTTCCATGCTCATACTGATAGCGGTGTAGATATTTCCATGTTCATACAGATAGCGGTGTAGGTATTTCCATGTTCTTACAGTTAGCGGTGTAGATTTTCCATGTTCATACAGATGGTGGTGTAGACATTTCCATGTTCATACAGATGGCGGTGTAGATATTTCCATGTTTGTACGGATGGCAGTGTAGTTATTTCCATGTTCATACAGGTGGCAGTGTAGTTATTTCCATGTTTATACAGATAGCAGTGTAGTTATTTCCATGTTTATAGAGATAGCAGTGTAGATATTTCCATTGTTATACAGATAGCTGTGTAGATATTTGCATGTTCATTCAGATAGCAGTTTAGATATTTCCATGTTCGTACAGATAGAGGTGTAGATATTTCAATGTTGATACAGATAGCGGTGTAGATATTTCCATGTTCATACAGATAACGGTGAAGATATTTCCATGTTCATACAGATGTCGGTGTAAATATTTCCATTTTCATACAGTTAGCGGTGTAGATATTCCCATGTTTATAGAGATGGCGGTGTAGATATTTTCATGTTTACACAGATGGCGGTGTAGATATGTCCGTGTTTACACAGATAACGGTGTAGACATTTCCATGTTTACACAAATAGCGGTGTGGATATTTCCATGTTTATGCAGATAGCGGTGTAGATATTTCCATGTTTATACAGATAGCGGTGCGGATATTTCCATGTTTATACAGATAGTTGGGCAGATATTTCCATCTTTATTCAGATAGCGGTGTAGATATTTCCATGTTTATACAGATAGCAGTGTAGTTATTTCCAAGTTTATAGAGATAGCAGTGTAGATATTTCCATTGTTATACAGATAGCTGTGTAGATATTTGCATGTTCATTCAGATAGCAGTGTAGATATTTCCATGTTCGTACAGATAGAGGTGTAGATATTTCAATGTTGATACAGATAGCGTTGTAGATATTTCCATGTTCATACATATAACGGTGTAGATATTTCCATGTTCATACAGATGTCGTTGTAAATATTTCCATTTTCATACAGTTAGCGGTGTAGATATTCCCATGTTTATAGAGATGGCGGTGTAGATATTTTCATGTTTACACAGATGGCGGTGTAGATATTTCCGTGTTTACACAGATAACGGTGTAGACATTTCCATGTTTACACAGATAGCGGTGTGGATATTCCCCTGTTTATGCAGATAGCGGTGTAGATATTTCCATGTTTATACAGATAGCGGTGCGGATATTTCCATGGTTATACAGATAGTTGGGCAGATATTTCCATGTTTATACAGATAGTGGTGTAGATATTTCCATGTTAATACAGATGGCGGCGTAGATATATCCATGTTCGTACAGATGGCATTGTACATATTTCCATGTTCATACAGACGGCGGTGTAGACATTTCGAAGTTTATAGAGAGAGTGCTGTAGTTATTTCCATATTTATAGAGAAATCTGTGTAGATATTTCCATGTATATGCAGATAGCGGTGTAGATATTTCCATGTTCATGCAGATAGCGGTGTAGATATTTCCATGTTCATCCAGATGCCGGTGTAGATATATCCATGTTCATACAGATGGCGGTGAAGACATTTCCATGTTCATACAGATAGCGGTGTAGATATTTCCATGTTCATACTGATAATGGTGTAGATATTTCCATGTTCATACAGATAGCAGTGCCGATATTTCCATGTTCATACCGTTTGCGGTGTAGATATTTCAATGTTCATAGAGATGGCGGTGTAGATATTTCCATGTTCATACAAATCGCAGTGTAGATATTTCCATGTTCATAGAGATGGCGGTGTAGATATTTCCATGTTCATACAAATGGCGGTGTAGATATTTCCATGTTCATAGAGATGACAGTGTAGATATTTCCATGTTTATACAGATAGCAGTGAAGTTATTTCCATGATTATAGACATAGCAGTGTAGATATTTCCATTGATATACAGATAGCTGTGTAGCTATTTGCATGTTCATACAGATAGCGGTATAGATATTTCCATTTTCATACAGATATCGGTGTAGATATTTCCATGTTCATACAGATATCGGTGTAGATATTTCCATGTTCTTTCAGATAGCGGTGTAGATATTTCCATGTTCATACAGATGGCGGTGTAGATATTTCCATGTTTATAGAGATGGCGGTGTAGATATTTTCATGTTTATACAGATGGCGGTGTAGATATTTCCGTGTTTACACAGATAGCGGTGTAGACATTTCCATGTTTACACAGATAGCGGTGTGGATATTTCCATGTTTATGCAGATAGCGGTGTAGATATTTCCATGTTTATACAGATAGCGGTGCGGATATTTCCATGTTTATACAGATAGTTGGGCAGATATTTCCATGTTTATACAGATAGCGGTGTGGATATTTCCATCTTAATACAGATGGCGGTGTAGATATGTCCATGTTCGTACAGACGGCGGTGTAGACATTTCCATGTTCATACACATGGCGGTGTAGGTATTTCGAAGTTTATAGAGATAGCGCTGTAGTTATTTCCATATTTATAGAGATATCTGTGTAGATATTTCCATGTATATGCAGATAGCTGTGTAGATATTTCCATGTTCATGCAGATAGCTTTGTAGATATTTCCATGTTCATCCAGATGCCGGTGTAGATATATCCATGTTCATACAGATGTCGTTGAAGATATTTCCATGTTCTTACAGATGGCGGTGTAGATATTTCCATGTTCATACAAATGGCAGTGTAGATATTTCCATGTTCATAGAGATGGCGGTGTACATATTTCCATGTTCATACAAATGGCGGTGTAGATATTTTCATGCTCATAGAGATGGCGGTGTAGATATTTACATGTTTATGCAGATAGCAGTGTAGTTATTTCCATGTTTATAGAGATTGCATTGTAGATATTTCCTTTGATATACAGATAGCTGTGTAGATATTTGCATGTTCATACAATTAGTGGTGTAGATATTTCCATGTTCATACAGATAGCAGTGTAGATATTTCCATGTTCATACAGATACCGGTGTAGATATTTCCATGTTCATACAGATAGCGGTGTAGATATTTCCATCTTCATACAGATATCAGTGTAGATATTTCCATGTTCATACAGATAGCGGTGTAGGTATTTCCATGTTCTTACAGTTAGCGGTGTAGATATTTCCATGTTCATACAGATGGCGGTGTAGATACTTTCATGTTCATACAGATGGCGGTGTAGATATTTCCATGTTCGTACGGATGGCAGTGTAGTTATTTCCATGTTCATACAGGTGGCGGTGTAGATATTTCCATGTTTATACAGATAGCAGTGTAGTTATTTCCATGTTTATAGAGATAGCAGTGTAGATATTTCCATTGTTATACAGATAGCTGTGTAGATATTTGCATGTTCGTACAGATAGAGGTGTAGATATTTCAATGTTGATACAGATAGCGGTGTAGATATTTCCATGTTCATTCAGATAACGGTGTAGATATTTTCATGTTCATACAGATGTCGGTGTAAATAATTCCATTTTTATACAGTTAGCGGTGTAGATATTCCCATGTTTATAGAGATGGCAGTGTAGATATTTTCATGTTTACACAGATGGCGGTGTAGATATTTCCGTGTTTACACAGATAACGGTGTAGACATTTCCATGTTTACACAGATAGCGGTGTGGATATTTCCATGTTTATGCAGATAGCGGTGTATATATTTCCATGTTTATACAGATAGCAGTGCGGATATTTCCGTGTTTATACAGATAGTTGGGCAGATATTTCCATGTTTATACAGATAGCTGTGTAGATATTTCCATGTTAATACAGATGGCGGCGTAGATATATCCATGTTCGTACAGATGTTGTTGTACATATTTCCATGTTCATACAGACGGCGGTGTAGACATTTCGAAGTTTATAGAGAGAGCGCTGTAGTTATTTCCATATTTATAGAGAAATCTGTGTAGATATTTCCATGTATATGCAGATATCTGTGTAGATATTTCCATGTTCATGCAGATAGCGGTGTAGATATTTCCATGTTCATAGAGATGGCGGTGTAGATATTTCCATGTTCATACAGATGGCGGTGTAGATATTTCCATGTTCATACAGATGGCGGTGTAGATATTTCCATGTTCATAGAGATGGCGGTGTAGATATTTCCATGTTTATACAGATAGCAGTGTAGTTATTTCCATGTTTATAGAGATGGCAGTGTAGATATTTCCATTGATATACCTATAGCTGTGTAGCTATATGCGTGTTCATACAGATAGCGGTATAGATATTTCCATTTTCATACAGATAGCGGTGTAGATATTTCCATGTTCATACAGATATCGGTGTAGATATTTCCATTTTCATACAGATAGCGGTGTAGATATTTCCATGTTCATACAGATAGCGGTGTAGATATTTCCATGTTTTTACAGATAGCGGTGTGGATATTTCCATGTTTATACAGATAGTGGTGCAGATATTTCCATGTTTATATAGATAGCGCTGTAGATATTTCCATCTTAATACAGATGGCGGTGTAGGTATGTCCATGTTCGTACAGATGGCCTTGTACATATTTCCATGTTCATACAGATGGCGGTGTAGATATTTCGAAGTTTATAGTGATAGCGCTGTAATTATCTCCATATTTATAGAGAAATCTGTCTAGACATTTCCATGTATATGCAGATATCTGTGTAGATATTTCCATGTTCATGCAGATAGCGGTGTAGATATTTCCATGTTCATCCAGATGCCGGTGTAGATATATCCATGTTCATACAGATGGCGGTGAAGATATTTCCATGTTCGTACGGATGGCAGTGTCGATATTTCCATATTCATACAGGTGACGGTGTATATATTTCCATTTTTATGCAGATAGCAGGGTAGTTATTTCCATGTTTACAGAGATAGCAGTGTAGATATTTCCTTTGATATACAGATAGCTCTGTAGATATTTACATGTTCATACAGATAGCGGTGAAGATATTTCCATGTTTATACAGATAGCGGTGTAGATATTTCCATGTTTATACAGATAGCAGTGTAGATATTTCCATGTTTATAGAGATAGTGGTGTAGATAATTATAATTTTATACAGAGAGCAGTGTAGATATTTCCAAGTTCATACAGATAGTGGAGTAGATATTTCCACGTTTATAGAGATGGCGCTGTAGATATTTCCATGTTCATACAGATGGCATTGTAGATATTTCCATGTTTATAGGGATGGCGGTGTAGATATTTTCATGTTTACACAGATGGCGGTGTAGATATTTCCATGTTTACACAGATAGCGGTGTGGATATTTCCATGTTTATGCAGATAGTGGTGTAGATATTTCCATGTTTATACAGAGAGCGGTGCGGATATTTCCATGTTTATACGGATAGTTGGGCAGATATTTCCATGTTTATACAGATAGCGGTGTAGATATTTCCATCTTAATACAGATGGCGGTGTAGATATGTCCATGTTTGTACAGATGGCGGTGTAGATATTTCCATCTTCCTACAGATTGCGGTGTAGATATTTCGAAGTTTATAGAGATAGCGCTGTAGTTATTTCCATATTTACAGAGAAATCTGTGTAGATATTTCCAGGTATATTCAGATATCTGTGTAGATATTTCCATCTTCATGCAGATTGCGGTGTAGATATTTCCATGTTCATCCTGATGTCGGTGTACATATATCGATGTTCATACAGATGGCGGTGAAGATATTTCCATATTCATACAGGTGGCTGTGTAGATATTTCCATATTTATACAGATAGCATTGTAGTTATTTCCATGTTTACAGAGATAGCAGTGTAGATATTTCCATTGATATACAGATAGCTGTGTAGATATTTGCATGTTCATACAGATAGCGGTGTAGATATTTCCATGTTCGTACTGATAGCGGTGTAGATATTTCCATGTTCATACAGATAGTGGTGTAGATATTTCCATGTTCATACAGATAACGGTGTATATATTTCCGTGTTCATACAGATAGCGGTGTAGATATTTCCATGTTCATACAGATGGTGGTGTAGATATTTCCATGTTCATACAGATGGCGGTATAGATATTTCCATGTTCGTACAGATGGCCGTGTAGATATTTCCATGTTCATAGAGATGGCGGTGTAGCTATTTTCATGTTTATGCAGATAGCGTTATAGATATTTCCATGTTTATACAGATGGTGGTGTAGATATTTCCGTGTTTATAGAGATGGCGGTCTAGATATTTCCATGTTTAGAGAGATAGTGGTGTAGTTATTTCCAAGTTTATAGAGACAGCGTTCTAGATATTTCCATGTTTATACAGATAGTGGTGAAGATATTTCCATGTTTATACAGATAGCGGTGTAGATATTTCCATCTTTATACAGATAGCGGTGTAGATATTTCCATGTTTATTGAGATAGTGGTGTAGGTAATTCCAATTTTATACAGATAGCAGTGTATTTATTTCTAAGATCATACAGATAGCGGTGTAAATATTTCCAAGTTTATAGAGATGGCGGTGTAGATATTTCCGTGTTCATACAGATGGCGGTGTAGATATTTCCATGTTTATAGAGATGGCGGGGTTGATATTTTCATGTTTACACAGATGGCGGGGTAGATATTTCCATGTTTACACTGATAGTGGTGTAGACATTTCCATGTTTACACAGATAGCGGTGTGGATATTTCCATGTTTATGCAGATAGCGGTGTAGATATTTCCATGTTTATACAGATAGCGGTGCGGTTATTTCCATGTTTATAGAGATAGTGGTGGAGATATTTCCATGATTATACAGATAGCGGTGTAGACATTTCCATCTTAATACAGATGGCGGTGTAGATATGTCCATGTTCGTACAGATGGCGGTGTAGATATTTCCATGTTCATACAGATGGCGTTGTAGATATTTCGAAGTTTATAGAGATAGCGCTGACGTTATTTCCATATTTATAGAGAAATCTGTGTAGATATTTCCATGTATATGCAGATAGCTGTGTAGATATTTCCATGTTCATGCGGATAGCGGTGAAGATATTTCCATGTTCAGATGCCGGTGTAGATATATCCATGTTCATACAGATGGCGGTGTAGATATTTACATGTTCATACAGATGGCGGTGTAGATATTTCCATGTTCATATGGATGGCAGTGTAGATATTTCCATATTCATACAGGTGGCAGTGCAGATATTTCCATGTTTATACAGATAGCAGTGTAGTTATTTCCATGTTTATAGAGATAGCAGTGTAGATATTTATACTGATATACAGATAGCTGTGTAGATATTTGCATGTTCATACAGATAGCGGTGTAGATATTTCCATGTTCGTACAGATAGCGGTGTAGATATTTCCATGTTCATACAGATAGCGGTGTAGATATTTCCATGTTCATACAGATAACGGTGTAGATATTTCCATGTTCATACAGTTAGCGGTGTAGATATTTCCATGTTCATACAGATGGTGATGTAGATATTTACATGTTCATACAGATGGCGGTATAGATATTTCCATGTTCGTACAGATGGCGGTGTAGATATTTCCATGTTCATAGAGATGGCGGTGTAGATATTTTCATGTTTATGCAGATAGCGGTATAGATATTTCCATGTTTATACAGATGGTTGTGTAGATATTTCCATGTTCGTACAGATGGCAGTGTAGATATTTCCATGTTCATAGAGATGGCGGTGTAGATATTTTCATGTTTATGCAGATGGCAGTATAGATATTTCCATGTTTATACAGATGGTGGTGTAGATATTACCATGTTTATAGAGATGGCGGTCTAGATATTTTCATTTTTACATAGATAGTGGTGTAGTTATTTCCAAGTTTATAGAGACAGCGTTCTAGATATTTCCATGTTTATACAGATAGCGGTGAAGATATTTCCATGTTTATACAGATAGCGGTGTAGATATTTCCATGTTTATACAGATAGCAGTGTAGATATTTCCATGTTTATAGAGATAGTGGTGTAGATAATTTCAATTTTACCCAGAGAGCAGTGTAGATATTTCCAAGTTCATACAGATAGTGGTGTAGTTTTTTCCACGTTTATAGAGATGGCGCTGTAGATATTTCCATGTTCATACAGATGGCAGTGTAGATATTTCCATGTTTATAGGGATGGCGGTGTAGATATTTTCATGTTTACACAGATGGCGGTGTAGATATTTCCATGTTTACACAGATAGCGGTGTGGATATTTCCATGTTTATGCAGATAGCAGTGTAGATATTTCCATGTTTATACAGATAGCGGTGCGCATATTTCCAAGTTTATACAGATAGTTGGGCAGATATTTCCAAGTTTATACAGATAGCGGTGTAGATATTTCCATCTTAATACAGATGGCGGTGTAGACATGTCCATGTTTGTACAGATGGCGGTGTAGATATTTCCATGTTCCTACAGATGGCGGTGTAGATATTTCGAAGTTTATAGAAATAGCGCTGTAGTTATTTCCATATTTACAGAGAAATCTGTGTAGATATTTCCATGTATATTCAGATAGCTGTGTAGATATTTCCATGTTCATGCAGATAGCGGTGTTGATATTTCCATGTTCATCCAGATGCCGGTATACATATATCCATGTTCATACAGATGGCGGTGAAGATATTTCCATGTTCATAGTGATGGCGGTGTAGATATTTCCATGTTCATACAAATGGCGGTGTAGATATTTCCATGTTCATTGAGATGGCGGTGTAGATATTTCCATGTTCATACAAATGGGAGCGTAGATATTTCCATGTTCATAGAGATGGCGGTGTAGATATTTCCATGTTTATACAGATAGCAGTGAAGTTATATCCATGTTTATAGAGATAGCAGTGTAGATATTTCCATTGATATACAGATAGCTGTGTAGATATTTGCATGTTCATACAGATAGCGGTGTAGATGTTTCTATGTTCATACAGATAGCGGTGTAGAAATTTCCATGTTCATACAGATAGCGGTGTAGATACTTCCATGTTCATACAGATAGCGGTGTAGATGTTTCCATGTTCATACAGTTAGCGGTGTAGATATTTCCATGTTCATACAGATGGCGGAGTAGTTATTGCCATGTTTATAGAGATGGCGGTGTAGATATTTCCATGTTTATAGAGATAGCAGTGTAGTTATTTCCATGGTTATAGAGATAGCAGTGAAGATATTTCCGTTGATATACAGATAGCTGTGTAGATATTTGCATGTTCATACAGATAGCTGTGCAGATATTTCCATGTTCATAAAGATAGCGGTGTAGATATTTCCATGTTCATACAGATAGCAGTGTAGATATTTCCATGTTCATACACTTAGCGGTGCAGATATTTCCATGTTCATACAGATGGCGGTGTAGATATTTACATGTTCATACAGATGGCGGTGTAGATATTTCCATGTTAGTACGGATGGCAGTGTAGATATTTCCATGTTCATACATGTGGCGGTGTAAATATTTCCAGGTTTCTGCAGATAGCAGTGTAGTTATTTCCATGTTTATAGAGATAGCAGTGTAGATATTTCCATTGATATACAGATAGCTGTGTAGATATTTGCATGTTCATACAGATAGCGGTGTAGATATTTCCATGTTCATACAGATAGCAGTGTAGATATTTCCATGCTCAGACAGACGGCGGTGTAGATATTTCCATGTTCATACAGATAACGGTGTAGATATTTCCATGTTCATACAGATAGCTTTGTAGATATTTCCATGTTTATGCAGTTAGCGTTGTAGGTATTTCCATGTTTATAGAGATAGTGGTGTAGATAATTACAATTTTATACAGATAGTGTAGATATTTCCAAGTTCATACAGATAACGGTGTAGATATTTCCACATTTAAAGGGATGGCGGTTTAGATATTTCCATGTTCATACAGATGACAGTGTAGATATTTCCATGTTTATACAGATGGCGGTGTAGATATTTTCATGTTTACACAGATGGCGGTGTAGATATTTCCATGTTTACACAGATAGCGGTGTAGACATTTCCATGTTTACACAGATAACGGTGTGGATATTTCCATGTTTATGCAGATAGCGGTGTAGATATTTCCATGTTTATACAGATAGCGGTGCGGACATTTCCATGTTTATACAGATAGTGGTGCAGATATTTCCATGTTTATACAGATAGCGGTGTAGAAATTTCCATCTTAATACAGATGGCGGTGTAGATATCTCCATGTTCGTACAGATAGCGGTGTAGATGTTTCCATGTTCATAGAGATGGTGGCGTAGATATTTCCATGTTTATGCAGATAGCGGTATAGATATTTCCATGTTTATACAGATAGTGGTTTACATATTTCCATGTTTATAGAGAATGCAGTCTAGATATTTCCATGTTTATAGAAATAGTAGTGTAGTTATTTCCAAGTTCATAGAGATGGCGTTGTAGATATTTCCATGTTTATACAGATAGCGGTGAAGATATTTCCATGTTTATACAGATAGCGGTGTAGATATTTCCATGTTTATACAGATAGCGGTGTAGATATTTCCATGTTTATAGACATAGTGGTGTAGATAATTCCAATTTTATACAGATAGCAGTGTAGATATTTCCAAGTTCATACACATAGCAGTGTATATATTTCCACGTTTATAGGGATGGCGGTGTAGATATTTCCATGTTCATACAGATGGCGGTGTAGATATTTCCATGTTTATAGAGATGGCGGTGTAGATATTTTCATATTTACACAGATGGCGGTGTAGATATTTTCATGTATATACAGATAGCGGTGAAGACATTTCCATGTTTACACAGATAGCGGTGTGGATATTTCCATGTTTATGCAGATAGCGGTGTAGATATTTCCATGTTTATACATATAGCGGTGCGGAAATTTCCATGTTTGTACAGATAGTTGGGCAGATATTTCCATGTTTATACAGACAGCGGTGTATATATTTCCATCTTAATACAGATGGCGGTGTAGATATCTCCATGTTCATACAGATGGCAGTGTAGATATTTCGAAGTTTATAGAGATAGCGCTGTAGATATTTCCATATTTATAGAGAAATCTGTGTAGATATTTCCATGTAAATGCAGATCGCTTTGTAGATATTTCCATGTTCATGCAGATAGCAGTGTAGATATTTCCATGTTCATCCAGATGCCGGTGTAGATATATCCGTGTTCATACAGATGGCGGTGAAGATATTTCCATGTCCATACAGATGGCGGTGTAGATAATTCCATGTTCATACAACTGGTGGTGTAGATATTTCCATGTTCATAGAGATGGCGGTGTAGATATTTCCATGCTCATACAAATGGCGGTGTAGATGTTTCCATGTTCATAGAGATGGCAGTGTAGATATTTTCATGTTTATACAGATAGCAGTGTAGTTATTTCCATGGTTATAGAGATAGCAGTGTAGATATTTCCATTGATATACAGATAGCTGTGTAGGTATTTGCATGTTCATACAGATTGCTGTGTAGATATTTCCATGTTCATAAAGATAGCGGTGTAGATATTTCCATGTTCATACAGATAGCGGTGTAGATATTTCCAAGTTCATACAGATAGTGGTGTAGATATTTCCATGTTCATAGAGATAGCGGTGTAGATATTTCCATGTACATACAGGTAGCGGTGTAGATATTTCCATGTTCATACAGATGGCGGTGTAGATATTTACATGTTCATACAGATGGCGGTGTAGATATTTCCATGTTGGTACGGATGGCAGTGTAGATATTTCCATGTTCATACAGGTGGCGGTGTAGATATTTCCATGTTTATGCTGATAGCAGTGTAGTTATTTCCATGTTTATAGAGATAGCAGTGTAGATATTTCCATTGATATACAGATAGCTGTGTAGATATTTGCATGTTCATACAGATAGCGGTGTAGATATTTCCATGTTCATACAGATAGCTATGTAGATATTTCCATGTTCATTCAGATAGCGGTGTAGATATTTCCATGTTCATACAGATGACGGTGTAGATATTTCTATGTTCATACAGATAGCGGTGTAGATATTTCCATGTTCATACAGTTAGCGGTGTTGATATTTCCATGTTCATACAGATGGCGGTGTAGATATTCACATGTTTATAGAGATGGCTGTCTAGATATTCCCATGTATATAGAGATAGTGGTGTAGTTATTTGCAAGTTTATAGAGACAGCATTGTAGATATTTCCATGTTTATACAGATAGCGGTGAAGATATTTCCATGTTTATATGGATAGCGGTGTAGATATTTAAATGTTTATACAGATAGCGGTGTAGATATTTCCATGTTTTTAGAGATAGTGGTGTAGATAATTCCAATTTTATACAGATAGCAGTGTAGATATTTCCAAGTTCATACAGATAGCGATGTAGATATTTCCACGTTTATACAGATAGCGGTGTAGATATTTCCATGTTCATACAGATGGCGCTGTAGATATTTCCATGTTTATTGAGATGGCGGTGTAGGTATTTTCATGTTTACACAGATGGCGGTGTAGATATTTACATGTTTACACAGAAAGCGGTGTAGACATTTCCATGTTTACACAGATAACTGTGTGGGTATTTCCATGTTTATGCAGATATCGGTGTAGATATTTCCATGTTTATACAGATAGCGGTTCGGATATTTCCATGTTTATACAGATAGTTGAGCAGATATTTCCATGTTTATACAGATAGCGGTGTAGATATTTCCATCCTAATGCAGATGGCGGTGTAGATATCTCCATGTTCGTACAGATGGCAGTGTAGATATTTCCATGTTCATACAGTTGGCATAGTAGATATTTCGAAGTTTATAGAGATAGCGCTGTAGTTATTTCCATATTTATAGAGAAATCTGTGTAGATATTTCCATGTATATGCAGATAGCTGTGTAGATATTTCCATGTTCATGCAGATAGCAGTGTAGATATTTCCATGTTCATCCAGATGCCGTTGTAGATATATCCATGTTCATAGAGATGGCGGTGAAGATATTTCCATGTTCATACAGATGGCGGTGTAGATATTTCCATGTTCATATAAATGGCGGTGTAGATATTTCCATGTTCATAGAGATGGCGGTGTAGATATTTCCAAGTTTATACAGATAGCGGTGTAGTTATTTCCATGTTTATAGAGATAGCAGTGTAGATATTTCCATTGATATACAGATAGCTGTGTGGATATTTGCATGTTCATACAGATAGCGGTGTAGATATTTCAATGTTCATACAGATAGCGGTGTGGTTACTTCCATGTTCATACAGATAGCGGTGTAGATATTTCCATGTTCATACAGTTAGCAGTGTAGATATTTCCATGTTCATATGGATGGCGGTGTAGATATTTACATGTTCATACAGATGGCGGTGTAGATATTTCCATCTTCGTACAGATGGCGGTGTACATATTTCCATGTTCATAGAGATGGCGGCGTAGATATTTCCATGTTTATACAGATAGCAGTGTAGTTATTTCCATGGTTATATGGATAGCAGTGTAGATATTTCCATTGATATACAGATAGCTGTGTAGATATTTGCATGTTCATAAAGATAGCGGTGTAGATATTTCCATGTTCATACAGATAGTGGTGTAGATATTTCAATGTTTATACAGATAGCGGTGTAGATATTTGCATGTTTATACAGTTAGCGTTGTAGGTATTTCCATGTTTATAGAGATAGTGGTGTAGATAATTCCAATTTTATACAGATAGTGTAGAAATTTCCAAGTTCATACAGTTAACGGTGTAGATATTTCCACGTTTATAGGGATGGCGGTTTAGATATTTCCATGTTCATACAGATGGCAGTGTAGATATTTCCATGTTTATACAGATGGCGGTGTAGATATTTTTATGTTTACACAGATGGCGGTGTAGATATTTCCATGTTTACACAGATAGCGGTGTAGACTTTTCCATGTTTACACAGATAGCGGTGTGGATATTTCCATGTTTATGCAGATAGCGGTGTAGATATTTCCATGTTTATACAGATAGCGGTGCGGACATTTCCATGTTTATACAGATAGTGGTGCAGATATTTCCATGTTTATACAGATAGCGGTGTAGATATTTCCATCTTAATACAGATGGCGGTGTAGATATCTCCATGTTCGTACAGATGGCGGTGTAGATGTTTCCATGTTCATAGAGATGGTGGCGTAGATATTTCCATGTTTATGCAGATAGCGGTATAGATATTTCCATGTTTATACAGATGGTGATGTAGATATTTCCAAGTTTATAGAGAATGCGGTCTAGATATTTCCATGTATAGAAATAGTGGTGTAGTTATTTCCAAGTTTATAGAGATGGCGTTGTAGGTATTTCCATGTTTATACAGATAGTGGTGAAGATATTTCCATGTTTATACAGATAGCGGTGTAGATATTTCCATGTTTATAGACATAGTGTTGTAGATAATTCCAATTTTATACAGATAGCAGTGTAGATATTTCCAAGTTCATACAGATAGCGGTGTAGATATTTCCACGTTTATAGGGATGGCGGTGTAGATATTTCCATGTTCATACAGATGGCGGTGTACATATTTCCATGTGTATAGAGATGGCGGTGTAGATATTTTCATATTTACACAGATGGCGGTGTATTTTCATGTATATACAGATAGCGGTGAAGACATTTCCATGTTTACACAGATAGCGGTGTGGATATTTCCATGTTTATGCAGTTAGCGTTGTAGATATTTCCATGTTTATACAGATAGCGGTGCGGAAATTTCCATGATTGTACAGATAGTTGGGCAGATATTTCCATGTTTATACAGATAGCGGTGTATATATTTCCATCTTAATACAGATAGCGGTGTGGATATCTCCATGTTCATACAGATGGCAGTGTAGATATTTCGAAGTTTATAGGGATAGCGCTGTAGTTATTTCCATATTTATAGAGAAATCTGTGTAGATATTTCCATGTAAATGCAGGTCGCTTTGTAGATATTTCCATGTTCATGCAGATAGCAGTGTAGATATTTCCATGTTCATCCAGATGCCGGTGTAGATATATTCGTGTTCATACAGATGGCGGTGACGATATTTCCATGTTCATACAGATGGCGGTGTAGATAATTCCATGTTCATACAAATGGCGGTGTAGATATTTCCATGTTCATAGAGATGGCGGTGTAGATATTTCCATGCTCATACAAATGGCGGTGTAGATATTTCCATGTTCATAGAGATGGCGGTGTAGATATTTCCATGATTATACACATAGCAGTGTAGTTATTCCAATGCTTGTAGAGATAGCAGTGTAGATATTTCCATTGATATAAAGATAGCTGTGTAGATATTTGCATGATCATACAGATTGCTCTGTAGATATTTCCATGTTCATACAGATAGCGGTGTAGATATTTCCATGTTCATATAGATAGCGGTGTAGATATTTCCAAGTTCATACAGATAGTGGTGTAGATATTTCCATGTTCACAGAGATAGCGGTGTAGATATTTCCATGTTCATACAGTTAGCGGTGTAGATATTTCCATGTTCATACAGGTGGCGGTGTAAATATTTCCATGTTTATACTGATAGCCGTGTAGTTACTTCCATGTTTATAGAGATAGCAGTGTAGATATTTCCATTGATATACAGATAGCTGTGTAGATATTTGCATGTTCATACAGATAGCGGTGTAGATATTTCCATGTTCATACAGATAGCTATGTAGATATTTCCATGTTCAGACAGATAGCGCTGTAGATATTTCCATGTTCATACAGATATCGGTGTAGATATTTCTATGTTCGTACAGATAGCGGTGTAGATATTTCCATGTTCATACAGTTAGCGGTGTAGATATTTCCATGTTCATACAGATGGCGGTGTAGATATTTACATGTTTATAGAGATGGCGGTCTAGATATTTCCATGTATATAGAGATAGTGTGGTAGTTATTTCCAAGTTTATAGAGACAGCGTTGTAGATATTTCCATGTTTATACAGATAGCGGTGAAGATATTTCCATGTTTATTCGGATAGCGGTGTAGATATTTAAATGTTTATACAGATAGCTGTGTAGATATTTCCATGTTTTTAGAGATAGGGGTGTAGATAATTCCAATTTTATACAGATAGCAGTGTAGATATTTCCAAGTTCATACAGATAGCGGTGTAGATATTTCCACGTTTATACAGATGGCAGTGTAGATATTTCCATGTTCATACAGATGGCGCTGTAGATATTTCCATGTTTATTGAGATTGCGGTGTAGGTATTTTCATGTTTACACAGATGGCGGTGTAGATATTTCCATGTTTACACAGAAAGCGGTGTAGACATTTCCATGTTTAAACACATAGTTGTGTGGGTATTTCCATGTTTATGCAGATAGCGGTGTAGATATTTCCATGTTTATACAGATAGCGGTGCGGATATTTCCATGTTTATACAGATAGTTGGACAGATATTTCCATGTTTATACAGATAGCAGTGTAGATATTTCCATCTTAATACAGATGGCGGTGTAGATATCTCCATGTTCGTACAGATGGCTGTGAAGATATTTCCATGTTCATACAGATGGCAGTGTAGATATTTCGAAGTTTATAGAGATAGCGCTGTTGTTATTTCCATATTTATAGAGAAATCTGTGTAGATATTTCCATGTGTATGCAGATAGCTGTGTAGATATTTCCATGTTCATGCAGATAGTGGTGTAGATATTTCCATGTTCATCCAGATGCCGGTGTAGATATATTCATGTTCATACAGATGGCGGTGAAGATATTTCCATGTTCATACAGATGGCGGTGTAGATATTTCCATGTTCATATATATGGCGGTGTAGATATTTCCATGTTCATAGAGATGGCGGTGTTGATATTTCCAAGTTTATTCAGATAGCGGTGTAGTTATTTCCATGTTTATAGAGATAGCAGTGTAGATATTTCCATTGATATACAGATAGCTGTGTGGATATTTGCATGTTCATACAGATAGCGGTGTAGATATTTCCATGTTCATACAGTTAGCGGTGTAGATATTTCCATGTTCATATGGATGGCGGTGTAGATATTCACATGTTCATACAGATGGCGGTGTAGTTACTTCCATGTTCGTACAGATGGCGGTGTAGATATTTCCATGTTCATAGAGATGGCGGCGTAGATATTTCCATGTTTATGCAGATAGCGGTATAGGTATTTCCGTGTCTATACAGATGGTGGTGTAGATATTTCCATGTTTATAGAGATGGCGGTCTAGATATTTGCATGTTTATAGAGATAGTGGTGTAGTTATTTCCAAGTTTATAGAGACGGCGTTGTAGATATTTCCATGTTTATACAGATAGCGGTGAAGGTATTTCCATGTTTATAGAGATAGTGGTGTAGATAATTCCACCTTTATACATATAGCAGTGTAGATATTTCCAAGTTCATACAGATAGCGGTGTAGATATTTCCACGTTTATAGAGATGGCGGTGTAGATATTTCCATGTTCATACAGATGGCGGTGTAGATGTCTCCATGTTTATAGAGATGGCGGTGTAGATATTTCCATGTTCATGCAGATAGCGGTGTAGATATTTCCATGTTCATCCATATGCCGGTGTAGATATATCCATGTTCATACAGATGGCGGTGAAGATATTTCCATGTTCATACAAATGGCGGTGTAGATATATCCTTGTTCATAGAGATGGCGGTCTAGATATTTCCATGCTCATACAAATGGCTGTGTAGATATTTCCATGTTAATAGAGATGGCGGTGGAGATATTTCCATGTTTATACAGACGGCAGTGTAGTTATTTCCATGCTTATAGAGATAGCAGTGTAGATATTTCCATAGATATAGAGATAGCTGTGTAGATACTTGCATGTTCATACAGATAGCTGTGTAGATATTTCCATGTTCATACAGATAGCGGTGTAGATATTTCCATGTTCATACAGATAGCGGTGTAGATATTTCCATGTTCAAACAGATAGCGATGTAGATATTTCCATGTTCATACAGATAACGGTGTAGATATATCCATGTTCATACAGAGAGAGGTGTAGTTATTTCCATGTTCATTCAGTTAGCGGTGTAGATATTTCCATGTTCATACAGATGGAGGTGTAGATATTTATATGTTCATACAGATGGCGGTGTAAAGATTTCCATGTTCGTACAGATGGCGGTGTAGGTATTTCCGTGTTCATAGAGATGGCGGTGAAGATATTTCCATGTTTATGCAGATAGCGGTATAGTTATTTCCATGTTTATACAGATGGTGGTGTAGATATTTCCATGTTTATACAGATGGCGGTCTAGATATTTCCATGTTTATAGAGATCTTCGTGTAGTTACTTCCAAGTTTATAGAGAGAGCGTTGTAGATATTTCCATGTTTATGCAGATAGCGGTGAAGATATTTCCATGTTTATACAGATAGCGGTGTAGATATTTCCATGTTTATACAGATAGCGGTGTAGATATTTCCATGTTTATAGAGATAGTGGTGTAGATACTTCCAATTTGATACAGATAGCAGTGTAGATATTTCCAAGTTCATACAGATAGCGGTGTAGATATTCCCACGTTTATAGAGATGGCGGTGTAGATATTTCCATGTTCATACAGATGGCGGTGTAGATATTTCCATGTTTATAGAGATGGCGGTGTAGATATTTTCCTGTTTACACAGATGGCGGTGAAGATATTTCCATGCTAACACTGATAGCGGTGTGGATATTTCCATGTTTATGCAGAGAGCGGTGTAGATATTTCCATGTTTATACTGATAGCGCTGCAGTTATTTCCATGTTTATACAGATAGTGGTGCAGATATTTCCATGTTTATACAGATAGAGGTGTAGATATTTCCATCTTAATACAGATGGCGGTGTAGATATGTAAATGTTCGTACAGATGGCGGTGTAGATATTTCCATGTTCATACAGATGGCGGAGTAGATATTTCGAAGTTTATAGAGATAGCGCTGTAGATATTTCCATATTTATAGAGAAATCTGTGTAGATATTTCCATGTATATGCAGATAGCTGTGTAGATATTTCCATGTTCATGCAGATAGTGGTGTAGATATTTCCATGTTCATCCAGATGCCGGTGTAGATATATCCATGTTCATACAGATGGCGGTGAAGATATTTCCATGTTCATACAGATGGCGGTGTAGATATTTCCATGTTCATACAAATGGCTGTGTAGATATTTCCATGTTCATAGAGATGGCGGTGTAGATATTTCCATGTTCATACAAATGGTGGTGTAGATAATTCCATGTTCATAGAGATGGCGGTGTAGATATTTCCATCTTTATACAGATAGTAGAGTAGTTATTTCCATGTTTATAGAGATAGCAGTGTAGATATTTCCACTGATATACAGATAGCTTTGTATATATTTGCATGTTCATACAGATAGCGGTGTAGATATTTCCATGTTGATACAGATAGCACTGTAGATATTTCCATGTTCATATAGATAGCGGTGTAGATATTTCCATATTCATACAGATAGCGGTGTAGATATTTCCATCTTCATACAGTTAGCGGCGTAGATATTTCCATGGTCATACACTTAGCGGTGTAGATATTTCCATGTTCATACAGTTGGCGTTGTAGATATTTACATGTTCATACAGATGGCGCTGTTGATATTTTCATGTTCGTACGGATGGCAGTGTAGATCTTTCCATGTTCATACAGGTGGCGGTGTAGATATTTAAATGTTTACACAGATAGCAGTGTAGATATTTCCATGTTTATAGAGATAGCAGTGTAGATATTTCCATTGATATACAGATAGCTGTGTAGATAATAGCATGTTCATACAGATAGCGGTGTAGATATTTCCATGTTCATACAGATAACGGTGTATATATTTCAATTTTCATACAGATAGCGGTGAAGATATTTCCATGTTTACACAGAAAGCGTTGTAGACATTTCCATGTTTATAGAGATGGCGGTGTAGATATTTTCATGTTTACACAGATGGCGGTGTAGATATTTCCATGTTTACACAGAAAGCGGTGTAGACATTTCCATGTTTACACAGACAGCGGTGTGGATATTTCCATGTTAATGCAAATAGCGGTGTAGATATTTCCATGTTTATACAGATAGCGGTGCAGATATTTCCTTGTTTATACAGATAGTTGGGGAGATATTTCCATGTTTATACAGATAGCTGTGTATATATTTCAATATTAATACAGATGTCGGTTTAGATATCTCCATGTTCGTACAGATGGCGGTGTAGATATTTCCATGTTCATACAAATGGCGGTGTAGATATTTCCATGTTCATAGAGATGGCGGTGTAGATATTTCCATGTTCATACAGATAGTAGTGTAGTTATTTCCATGTTTATAGAGATAGCAGTGTAGATATTTCCATTGATATACAGATAGCTGTGTAGATATTTGCATGTTCATACAGATAGCGGTGTAGAAATTTCCATGTTCATACAGATAGCGGTGTAGATATTTCCATGTTCATACAGATAGCGGTGTAGATATTTCCATGTTCATACAGATAGCGGTGTAGATATTTCCAAGTTCATACACTTAGCCGTGTAGATATTTGCATGTTCATACAGATGGCGGTGTAGATATTTACATGTTCATACAGATGGCGGTGTAGATATTTCCATGTTCGTACGGATGGCAGTGTAGATATTTCCATGTTCATACAGGAGGCGGTGTAGATATTTACATGTTTATACAGATAGCAGTGTGTACATTTCCAAGTTTATAGAGAAATCAGTGTAGATATTTCCATTGATATACAGATAGCTGTGTAGATATTTCCATGTTCATACAGATAGCGGTGAAGATATTTCCATGTTCATACAGTTAGCGGTGTAGGTATTTCCTTGTTCATACAGATGGCGGTGTAGATATTTACATGTTCACACAGATGGCGGTGTAGATATTTCCATGTTCGTACAGATGGCGGTGTTGATATTTCCATGTTCATAGAGATGGCGGTGTAAATACTTCTATGTTTATGCAGATAGCGGTATAGATATTTCCATGTTTATACAGCTGGTGGTGTAGATATTTCCATGTTTATAGAGATGGCGGTCTAGATATTTCCATGTTTATAGAGATAGTGGTGTAGTTATTTCCAAGTTTATAGAGACAGCGTTGTAGATATTTCCATGTTTATACAGATAGCGGTGAAGATATTTCCATGTTAATACAGATAGCGGTGTAGATATTTAAATGTTTATACAGATAGCGGTGTAGATATTTCCATGTTTATAGAGATAGTGGTGTAGATAATTCCAATTTTATACAGATAGCAGTGTAGATATTTCCATGTTCATACAGATAGCGGTGTAGATATTTCCACGTTTATACAGATGGCGGTGTAGATATTTCCATGTTCATACAGATGGCGTTGTACTTATTGCCATGTTTATAGAGATGGCGGTGTAGATATTTTCATGTTTACACAGATGGCGGTGTAGATATTTCCATGTTTACACAGAAAGCGGTGTAGGCATTTCCATGTTTACACAGACAGCGGTGTGCATATTTCCATGTTTATGCAGATAGCGGTGTAGATATTTCCATGTTTATACAGATAGCGGTGTAGATATTTCCATCTTAATACAGATGGCGGTGTAGATATGTCCATGTTCGTACAGATTGCGTTGTAGATAATTCCATGTTCATACAGATGGCGGTGTAGATATTTCGAAGTTTATAGAGATAGCGCTGTAGTTATTTCCATGTTTATAGAGAAATCTGTGGATATTTCCATGTATATGTCGATAGCTGTGTAGATATTTCCATGTTCATGCAGATAGCAGTGTAGATATTTCTATGTTCATCCAGATGCCGGTGTAGATATATCCATGTTCATACAGATGGCGGTGAAGATATTTCCAAGTTCATACAGATGGCAGTGTAGATATATCCATGTTCATAGAGATGGCGGTGTTGATATTTCCATGCTCATACAAATGGCGGTGTAGATATTTCCATCTTCATAGAGATGGCGGTGTAGATATTTCCATGTTTATGCAGATAGCAGTTTAGTTATTTCCATGTTTATAGAGATAGCAGTGTAGATATTTCCATTGATATACAGATAGCTGTGTAGATATTTTCATGTTCATACAGATAGCGGTGTAGATATTTCCATGTTCATACAGATAGCGTTGTAGATATTTCCATGTTCATTCAGATAGCGGTGTAGATATTTCCATGTTCATTCAGATAGCGGTGTAGATATTTCCATGTTTATACAGATAACGGTGTAGATATTTCCATGTTCACACAGATAGCGGTGTAGATATTTCCATGTTCATACAGTTAGCGGTGTAGATATTTCCATGTTCATACAGATGGCGGTGTAGATATTTCCATGTTCGTACAGATGGCGGTGTAGATATTTCCGTGTTTCTACAGATGGCGAAGTAGATATTTCCATGGTCATAGAGATGGCGGTGTAGATATTTCCATGTTTATGCAGATAGCGGTATAGATATTTCCATTTTTTTACAGATGGTGGTGTAGGTATTTCCATGTTTATAGAGATGGCGGTGTAGATATTTCCATGTTTACACAGATGGCGGTGTAGATATTTCCATGTTTACACAGATAGTGGTGTAGACATTTCCATGTTTACCCAGATAGCGGTGTGGATATTTCCATGTTTATGCAGATAGCAGTGTAGATATTTCCATGTTTATACAGATAGCGGTGCGGATATTTCCACGTTTATACAGATGGGCAGATATTTCCATGTTTATACAGATAGCGGTGTAGATATTTCCATCTTAATACAGATGGCGGTGTAGATATGTCCATTTTCATACAGATGGAGGTGTAGATATTACCATGTTCATACAGATGGCGGTGTAGATATTTCGAAGTTTATAGAGATAGCGCTGTAGTTATTTCCACATTTATAGAGATATCTGTGTAGATATTTCCATGTATATTCAGATAGCTGTGTAGATATTTCCATGTTCATGCAGATAGCCGTGTAGATATTTCCATGTTCATCCAGATGCCGGTGTAGATATATCCATTTTCATACAGATGGCGGTGAATATATTTCCATGTTCATACAGATGGCGGTGTAGATATTTCCATCTTCATACAAATGGCGCTGTAGATATTTCCATGTTCATAAGATGGCGGTGTAGATATTTCCATGTTTATGCAGATAGCGGTATAGATATTTCCATGTTTTAACAGATGGTGGTGTAGGTATTTCCATGTTTATAGAGATGGCGGTCTAGATATTTCCATGTTTATAGAGATAGTGGTGTAGTTATTTCCAAGTTTATAGAGACAGCGTTGTAGACATTTCCATGTTTATACAGATAGTGGTGAAGATATTTCCATGTTTATCCAGATAGCAGTGTAGATATTTCCACGTTTATACAGATAACAGTGTAGATATTTCCATGTTTATAGAGATAGTGGTGTAGATAATTTCAATTTTATACAGAGAGCATTGTAGATATTTCCAAGTTCATACAGATAGCGGTGTAGATATTTCCACGTTTATAGAGTTGGCGGTGTAGATATTTCCATGTTCATACAGATGGCCGTGTAGATATTTCCATGTTTATACAGATAGCGGTGTAGATATTTCCATCTTAATACAGATGGCGGTGTAGATATGTCCATGTTCGTACAGATGGCGGTGTAGAGATTTCCATGTTCATACAGATGGCGGTGTAGATATTTCGAAGTTTATACAGATAGCGCTGTAAATATTTCCATATTTATAGAGATATCTGTGTAGATATTTCCATGTATATTCAGATAGCTGTGAAGATATTTCCATGTTCATGCAGATAGCCGTGTAGATATTTGCATGTTCATCCAGATGCCGGTGTAGATATATCCGTGTTCATACAGATGTCGGTGTAGACATTTCCATGTTCTTACAGATGGCGGTGTAGATATTTCCATGTTCATGCAAATGGCAGTGTAGATATTTCCAAGTTCATAGAGATGGCGGTGTAGATATTTCCATGTTCATAAAAATGGCGGTGTAGATATTTCCATGTTCATAGAGATGGCGGTGTAGATATTTCCATATTTATTCAGA
This sequence comes from Gorilla gorilla gorilla, assembly GCF_029281585.2. Lineage (NCBI taxonomy): Eukaryota > Metazoa > Chordata > Mammalia > Primates > Hominidae > Gorilla > Gorilla gorilla. The sequence continues at coordinate 2,345,885 of NC_073239.2, read as the reverse complement.
TAGCAGTGAAGTTATTTTCATGTTTATACAGATAGCAGTGAAGTTATTTCCATGTTTATAGAGATAGCAGTGTAGATATTTCCATTGATATACAGATAGCTGTGTAGATATTTGCTTGTTCATACAGATAGCGGTGTAGATATTTCCATGTTCATACAGATAGCGGTGTCGATATTGCCATGTTCATACAGAGAGTGGTGTAGATATTTCCATGTTCATACTGATAGCGGTGTAGATATTTCCATGTTCATACAGATAGCGGTGTAGGTATTTCCATGTTCTTAGAGTTAGCGGTGTAGATTTTCCATGTTCATACAGATGGTGGTGTAGACATTTCCATGTTCATACAGATGGCGGTGTAGATATTTCCATGTTCGTACGGATGGCAGTGTAGTTATTTCCATGTTCATACAGGTGGCGGTGTAGATATTTCCATGTTTATACAGATAGCAGTGTAGATATTTCCATGTTTCTAGAGATAGCAGTGTAGATATTTCCATTGTTATACAGATAGCTGTGTAGATATTTGCATGTTCATTCAGATAGCAGTTTAGATATTTCCATGTTTGTACAGATAGAGGTGTAGATATTTCAATGTTGATACAGATAGCGGTGTAGATATTTCCATGTTCATACAGATAACGGTGTAGATATTTCCATGTTCATACAGATGTCGGTGTAAATATTTCCATTTTCATACAGTTAGCGGTGTAGATATTCCCATGTTTATAGAGATGGCGGTGTAGATATTTTCATGTTTACACAGATGGCGGTGTAGATATGTCCGTGTTTACACAGATAACGGTGTAGACATTTCCATGTTTACACAGATAGCGGTGTGGATATTTCCATGTTTATGCAGATAGCGGTGTAGATATTTCCATGTTTATACAGATAGCGGTGCGGATATTTCCATTTTTATACAGATAGTTGGGAAGATATTTCCATCTTTATTCAGATAGCGGTGTAGATATTTCCATGTTTATACTGATAGCAGTGTAGTTATTTCCAAGTTTATAGAGACAGCAGTGTAGATATTTCCATTGTTATAGAGATAGCTGTGTAGATATTTGCATGTTCATTCAGATAGCAGTGTAGATATTTCCATGTTCGTACAGATAGAGGTGTAGATATTTCAATGTTGATACAGATAGCGGTGTAGATATTTCCATGTTCATACATATAACGGTGTAGATATTTCCATGTTCATACAGATGTCGTTGTAAATATTTCCATTTTCATACAGTTAGCGGTGTAGATATTCCCATGTTTATAGAGATGGCGGTGTAGATATTTTCATGTTTACACAGATGGCGGTGTAGATATTTCCGTGTTTACACAGATAACGGTGTAGACATTTCCATGTTTACACAGATAGCGGTGTGGATATTTCCATGTTTATGCAGATAGCGGTGTAGATATTTCCATGTTTATACAGATAGCGGTGCGGATATTTCCATTTTTATACAGATAGTTGGGCAGATATTTCCATGTTTATACAGATAGTGGTGTAGATATTTCCATGTTAATATAGATGGCGGCGTAGATATATCCATGTTCATACAGATGGCATTGTACATATTTCCATGTTCATACAGACGGCGGTGTAGACATTTCGAAGTTTATAGAGAGAGTGCTGTAGTTATTTCCATATTTATAGAGAAATCTGTGTAGATATTTCCATGTATATGCAGATAGCGGTGTAGATATTTCCATATTCATGCAGATAGCGGTGTAGATATTTCCATGTTCATCCAGATGCCGATGTAGATATATCCATGTTCATACAGACGGCGGTGAAGATATTTCCATGTTCATACAGATAGCGGTGTAGATATTTCCATGTTCATACAGATGGCGGTGTAGATATTTCCATGTTTATAGAGATGGCGGTGTAGATATTTTCATGTTTACACAGATGGCGGTGTAGATATTTCCATGTTTACACAGATAGCGGTGTAGACATTTCCATGTTTACCCAGATAGCGGTGTGGATATTTCCATGTTTATGCAGATAGCGGTGTAGATATTTCCATGTTTATACAGATAGCGGTGCGGATATTTCCACGTTTATGCAGATGGGCAGATATTTCCATGTTTATACAGATAGCGGTGTAGATATTTCCATCTTAATACAGATGGCGGTGTAGATATGTCCATTTTCATACAGATGGAGGTGTAGATATTACCATGTTCATACAGATGGCGGTGTAGATATTTCGAAGTTTATAGAGATAGCGCTGTAGTTATTTCCACATTTATAGAGATATCTGTGTAGATATTTCCATGTATATTCAGATAGCTGTGTAGATATTTCCATGTTCATGCAGAGAGCCGTGTAGATATTTCCATGTTCATCCAGATGCCGGTGTAGATATATCCATGTTCATACAGATGGCGGTGAATATATTTCCATGTTCATACAGATGGCGGTGTAGATATTTCCATCTTCATACAAATGGCGCTGTAGATATATCCATGTTCATACAGATGGCGGTGCAGATATTTCCATGTTTATACAGATAGCGGTGCCGTTATTTCCATGTTTATACAGATAGCGGTGTAGATATTTCCATCTTAATTCAGATGGCGGTGTAGATATGTGCATGTTCGTACAGATGGCGGTGTAGATATTCCCATGTTCATACAGATGGCGGTGTAGGTATTTCGAAGTTTATAGAGATAGCGCTGTAGTTATTTCCATATTTATAGAGATATCTGTGTAGATATGTCCATGTATATGCAGATAGCTGTGTAGATATTTCCATGTTCATGCAGAAAGCTTTGTAGATATTTCCATGTTCATCCAGATGCCGGTGTAGATATATCCATGTTCATACTGATGTCGTTGAAGATATTTCCATGTTCTTACAGATGGCGGTGTAGATATTTCCATGTTCATACAAATGGCAGTGTAGATATTTCCATGTTCATAGAGATGGCGGTGTACATATTTCCAAGGTCATACAAATGGCGGTGTAGATATTTTCATGCTCATAGAGATGGCGGTGTAGATATTTACATGTTTATGCAGATAGCAGTGTAGTTATTTCCATGTTTATAGAGATTGCATTGTAGATATTTCCATTGATATACAGATAGCTGTGTAGATATTTGCATGTTCATACAATTAGTGGTGTAAATATTTCCATGTTCATACAGATAGCGGTGTAGATATTTCCATGTTCATACAGATACCGGTGTAGCTATTTCCATGTTCATACAGACAGCGGTGTAGATATTTCCATCTTCATACAGATATCAGTGTAGATATTTCCATGTTCATACAGATAGCGGTGTAGGTATTTCCATGTTCTTACAGTTAGCGGTGTAGATATTTCCATGTTCATACAGATGGTGGTGTAGATACTTTCATGTTCATACAGATGGCGGTGTAGATATTTCCATGTTCGTACGGATGGCAGTGTAGTTATTTCCATGTTCATACAGGTGGCGGTGTAGATATTTCCATGTTTATACAGATAGCAGTGTAGTTATTTCCATGTTTATAGAGATAGCAGTGTAGATATTTCCATTGTCATACAGATAGCTGTGTAGATATTTGCATGTTCATTCAGATAGCAGTGTAGATATTTCCATGTTCGTACAGATAGAGGTGTAGATATTTCAATGTTGATACAGATAGCGGTGTAGATATTTCCATGTTCATACAGATAACGGTGTAGATATTTCCATGTTCATACAGATGTCGGTGTAAATATTTCCATTTTCATACAGTTAGCGGTGTAGATATTCCCATGTTTATAGAGATGGCGGTGTAGATATTTTCATGTTTACACAGATGGCGGTGTAGATATTTCCGTGTTTACACAGATAACGGTGAAGACATTTCCATGTTTACACAGATAGCGGTGTGGATATTTCCATGTTTATGCAGATAGCGGTGTAGATATTTCCATGTTTATACAGATAGCAGTGCGGATATTTCCGTGTTTATACAGATAGTTGGGCAGATATTTCCATGTTTATACAGATAGAGGTGTAGATATTTCCATGTTAATACAGATGGCGGCGTAGATATATCCATGTTCGTACAGATGGCGTTGTACATATTTCCATGTTCATACAGACGGCGGTGTAGACATTTCGAAGTTTATAGAGATAGCGCTGTAGTTATTTCCATATTTATAGAGAAATCTGTGTAGATATTTCCATGTATATGCAGATAGCTGTGCAGATATTTGCATGTTCATGCAGATAGCGGTGTAGATATTTCCATGTTCATCCAGATGCCGGTGTAGATATATCCATGTTCATACAGATGGCGGTGAAGATATTTCCATGTTCATACAGATAGCGGTGCAGATATTTCCATGTTCATACCGTTTGCGGTGTAGATATTTCCATGTTCATACAGATGGCGGTGTAGATATTTCCATGTTCATACACATGGCAGTGTAGATATTTCCATGTTCATAGAGATGGCAGTGTAGATATTTCCATGTTCATACAAATGGCGGTGTAGACATTTCCATGTTCATAGAGATGGCGGTGTAGATATTTCCATGTTTATACAGATAGCAGTGTAGTTATTTCCATGTTTATAGAGATAGCAGTGTAGATATTTCCATTGATATACCGATAGCTGTGTAGCTATTTGCGTGTTCATACAGATAGCGGTATAGATATTTCCATTTTCATACAGATAGCGGTGTAGATATTTCCATGTTCATACAGATATCGGTGTAGATATTTCCATGTTCATACAGATAGCGGTGTAGATATTTCCATGTTCATACAGATAGCGGTGTAGATATTTCCATGTTTTTACAGATAGCGGTGTGGATATTTCCATGTTTATACAGATAGTGGTGCAGATATTTCCATGTTTATATAGATAGCGCTGTAGATATTTCCATCTTAATACAGATGGCGGTGCAGGTATGTCCATGTTCGTACAGATGGCCTTGTACATATTTCCATGTTCATACAGATGGCGGTGTAGATATTTCAAAGTTTAAAGTGATAGCGCTGTAATTATCTCCATATTTATAGAGAAATCTGTCTAGACATTTCCATGTATATGCAGATATCTGTGTAGATATTTCCATGTTCATGCAGATAGCGGTGTAGATATTTCCATGTTCATCCAGATGCCGGTGTAGATATATCCATGTTCATACAGATGGCGGTGAAGATATTTCCATGTTCATAGAGATGGCGGTGAAGATATTTCCATGTTCATAAAACTGGCGGTGTAGATATTTCCATGTTCATAGAGATGGCGGTGTAGATATTTCCATGTTTATGCAGATAGCGGTACAGATATTTCCATGTTTTTACAGATGTTGGTGTAGATATTTCCGTGTTTATAGGGATGGCAGTCTAGATATTCCCATGTTTATAGAGATAGTTGTGTAGTTATTTCGAAGTTTATAGAGACAGAGTTGTAGATATTTCCATGTTTATACAGATAGCGGTGAAGATATTTCCATGTATATACAGATAGCGGTGTAGATATTTCCATGTTCATACAGATAGCGGTGTAGATATTTCCATGTTTATAGAGATAGTGGTGTAGATAATTCCAATTTTATACAGATAGCAGTGTAGATATTTCTAAGTTCATAGAGATAGCGTTGTAGATATTTCCACGTTTGTAGAGATGGCAGTGTAGATATTTTCATGTTTACACAGATGGCGGTGTAGATATATCCATGTTTATGCAGATAGCGGTGTAGATATTTCCATGTTTATACAGATAGCGGTGCGGTTATTTCCATGTTTATAGAGATAGTGGTGGAGATATTTCCATGATTATACAGATAGCGGTGTAGATATTTCCATCTTAATACAGATGGCGGTGTAGATATGTCCATGTTCGTACAGATGGCGGTGTAGATATTTCCATGTTCATACAGATGGCGTTGTAGATATTTCGAAGTTTATAGAGATAGCGCTGAAGTTATTTCCATATTTATAGAGAAATCTGTGTAGATATTTCCATGTATATGCAGATAGCTGTGTAGATATTTCCATGTTCATGCGGATAGCGGTGAAGATATTTCCATGTTCAGATGCCGGTGTAGATATATCCATGTTCATACAGATGGCGGTGTAGATATTTACATGTTCATACAGATGGCGGTGTAGATATTTCCATGTTCATATGGATGGCAGTGTAGATATTTCCATATTCATACAGGTGGCAGTGCAGATATTTCCATGTTTATACAGATAGCAGTGTAGTTATTTCCATGTTTATAGAGATAGCAGTGTAGATATTTATACTGATATACAGATAGCTGTGTAGATATTTGCATGTTCATACAGATAGCGGTGTAGATATTTCCATGTTCGTACAGATAGCGGTGTAGATATTTCCATGTTCATACAGATAGCGGTGTAGATATTTCCATGTTCATACAGATATCGGTGTAGATATTTCCATGTTCATACAGTTAGCGGTGTAGATATTTCCATGTTCATACAGATGGTGATGTAGATATTTACATGTTCATACAGATGGCGGTATAGATATTTCCATGTTCGTACAGATGGCGGTGTAGATATTTCCATGTTCATAGAGATGGCGGTGTAGATATTTTCATGTTTATGCAGATAGCGGTATAGATATTTCCATGTTTATACAGATGGTTGTGTAGATATTTCCATGTTCGTACAGATGGCAGTGTAGATATTTCCATGTTCATAGAGATGGCGGTGTAGATATTTTCATGTTTATGCAGATGGCAGTATAGATATTTCCATGTTTATACAGATGGTGGTGTAGATATTACCATGTTTATAGAGATGGCGGTCTAGATATTTTCATTTTTACATAGATAGTGGTGTAGTTATTTCCAAGTTTATAGAGACAGCGTTCTAGATATTTCCATGTTTATACAGATAGCGGTGAAGATATTTCCATGTTTATACAGATAGCGGTGTAGATATTTCCATGTTTATACAGATAGCAGTGTAGATATTTCCATGTTTATAGAGATAGTGGTGTAGATAATTTCAATTTTACCCAGAGAGCAGTGTAGATATTTCCAAGTTCATACAGATAGTGGTGTAGTTTTTTCCACGTTTATAGAGATGGCGCTGTAGATATTTCCATGTTCATACAGATGGCAGTGTAGATATTTCCATGTTTATAGGGATGGCGGTGTAGATATTTTCATGTTTACACAGATGGCGGTGTAGATATTTCCATGTTTACACAGATAGCGGTGTGGATATTTCCATGTTTATGCAGATAGCAGTGTAGATATTTCCATGTTTATACAGATAGCGGTGCGGATATTTCCAAGTTTATACAGATAGTTGGGCAGATATTTCCAAGTTTATACAGATAGCGGTGTAGATATTTCCATCTTAATACAGATGGCGGTGTAGACATGTCCATGTTTGTACAGATGGCGGTGTAGATATTTCCATGTTCCTACAGATGGCGGTGTAGATATTTCGAAGTTTATAGAAATAGCGCTGTAGTTATTTCCATATTTACAGAGAAATCTGTGTAGATATTTCCATGTATATTCAGATAGCTGTGTAGATATTTCCATGTTCATGCAGATAGCGGTGTTGATATTTCCATGTTCATCCAGATGCCGGTATACATATATCCATGTTCATACAGATGGCGGTGAAGATATTTCCATGTTCATAGTGATGGCGGTGTAGATATTTCCATGTTCATACAAATGGCGGTGTAGATATTTCCATGTTCATTGAGATGGCGGTGTAGATATTTCCATGTTCATACAAATGGGAGCGTAGATATTTCCATGTTCATAGAGATGGCGGTGTAGATATTTCCATGTTTATACAGATAGCAGTGAAGTTATATCCATGTTTATAGAGATAGCAGTGTAGATATTTCCATTGATATACAGATAGCTGTGTAGATATTTGCATGTTCATACAGATAGCGGTGTAGATGTTTCTATGTTCATACAGATAGCGGTGTACATATTTCCATGTTCATACAGATAGCGGTGTAGATACTTCCATGTTCATACAGATAGCGGTGTAGATGTTTCCATGTTCATACAGTTAGCGGTGTAGATATTTCCATGTTCATACAGATGGCGGAGTAGTTATTGCCATGTTTATAGAGATGGCGGTGTAGATATTTCCATGTTTATAGAGATAGCAGTGTAGTTATTTCCATGGTTATAGAGATAGCAGTGAAGATATTTCCGTTGATATACAGATAGCTGTGTAGATATTTGCATGTTCATACAGATAGCTGTGCAGATATTTCCATGTTCATAAAGATAGCGGTGTAGATATTTCCATGTTCATACAGATAGCAGTGTAGATATTTCCATGTTCATACACTTAGCGGTGCAGATATTTCCATGTTCATACAGATGGCGGTGTAGATATTTACATGTTCATACAGATGGCGGTGTAGATATTTCCATGTTAGTACGGATGGCAGTGTAGATATTTCCATGTTCATACATGTGGCGGTGTAAATATTTCCAGGTTTCTGCAGATAGCAGTGTAGTTATTTCCATGTTTATAGAGATAGCAGTGTAGATATTTCCATTGATATACAGATAGCTGTGTAGATATTTGCATGTTCATACAGATAGCGGTGTAGATATTTCCATGTTCATACAGATAGCAGTGTAGATATTTCCATGCTCAGACAGACGGCGGTGTAGATATTTCCATGTTCATACAGATAACGGTGTAGATATTTCCATGTTCATACAGATAGCTTTGTAGATATTTCCATGTTTATGCAGTTAGCGTTGTAGGTATTTCCATGTTTATAGAGATAGTGGTGTAGATAATTACAATTTTATACAGATAGTGTAGATATTTCCAAGTTCATACAGATAACGGTGTAGATATTTCCACATTTAAAGGGATGGCGGTTTAGATATTTCCATGTTCATACAGATGACAGTGTAGATATTTCCATGTTTATACAGATGGCGGTGTAGATATTTTCATGTTTACACAGATGGCGGTGTAGATATTTCCATGTTTACACAGATAGCGGTGTAGACATTTCCATGTTTACACAGATAACGGTGTGGATATTTCCATGTTTATGCAGATAGCGGTGTAGATATTTCCATGTTTATACAGATAGCGGTGCGGACATTTCCATGTTTATACAGATAGTGGTGCAGATATTTCCATGTTTATACAGATAGCGGTGTAGAAATTTCCATCTTAATACAGATGGCGGTGTAGATATCTCCATGTTCGTACAGATAGCGGTGTAGATGTTTCCATGTTCATAGAGATGGTGGCGTAGATATTTCCATGTTTATGCAGATAGCGGTATAGATATTTCCATGTTTATACAGATAGTGGTTTACATATTTCCATGTTTATAGAGAATGCAGTCTAGATATTTCCATGTTTATAGAAATAGTAGTGTAGTTATTTCCAAGTTCATAGAGATGGCGTTGTAGATATTTCCATGTTTATACAGATAGCGGTGAAGATATTTCCATGTTTATACAGATAGCGGTGTAGATATTTCCATGTTTATACAGATAGCGGTGTAGATATTTCCATGTTTATAGACATAGTGGTGTAGATAATTCCAATTTTATACAGATAGCAGTGTAGATATTTCCAAGTTCATACACATAGCAGTGTATATATTTCCACGTTTATAGGGATGGCGGTGTAGATATTTCCATGTTCATACAGATGGCGGTGTAGATATTTCCATGTTTATAGAGATGGCGGTGTAGATATTTTCATATTTACACAGATGGCGGTGTAGATATTTTCATGTATATACAGATAGCGGTGAAGACATTTCCATGTTTACACAGATAGCGGTGTGGATATTTCCATGTTTATGCAGATAGCGGTGTAGATATTTCCATGTTTATACATATAGCGGTGCGGAAATTTCCATGTTTGTACAGATAGTTGGGCAGATATTTCCATGTTTATACAGACAGCGGTGTATATATTTCCATCTTAATACAGATGGCGGTGTAGATATCTCCATGTTCATACAGATGGCAGTGTAGATATTTCGAAGTTTATAGAGATAGCGCTGTAGATATTTCCATATTTATAGAGAAATCTGTGTAGATATTTCCATGTAAATGCAGATCGCTTTGTAGATATTTCCATGTTCATGCAGATAGCAGTGTAGATATTTCCATGTTCATCCAGATGCCGGTGTAGATATATCCGTGTTCATACAGATGGCGGTGAAGATATTTCCATGTCCATACAGATGGCGGTGTAGATAATTCCATGTTCATACAACTGGTGGTGTAGATATTTCCATGTTCATAGAGATGGCGGTGTAGATATTTCCATGCTCATACAAATGGCGGTGTAGATGTTTCCATGTTCATAGAGATGGCAGTGTAGATATTTTCATGTTTATACAGATAGCAGTGTAGTTATTTCCATGGTTATAGAGATAGCAGTGTAGATATTTCCATTGATATACAGATAGCTGTGTAGGTATTTGCATGTTCATACAGATTGCTGTGTAGATATTTCCATGTTCATAAAGATAGCGGTGTAGATATTTCCATGTTCATACAGATAGCGGTGTAGATATTTCCAAGTTCATACAGATAGTGGTGTAGATATTTCCATGTTCATAGAGATAGCGGTGTAGATATTTCCATGTACATACAGGTAGCGGTGTAGATATTTCCATGTTCATACAGATGGCGGTGTAGATATTTACATGTTCATACAGATGGCGGTGTAGATATTTCCATGTTGGTACGGATGGCAGTGTAGATATTTCCATGTTCATACAGGTGGCGGTGTAGATATTTCCATGTTTATGCTGATAGCAGTGTAGTTATTTCCATGTTTATAGAGATAGCAGTGTAGATATTTCCATTGATATACAGATAGCTCTGTAGATATTTGCATGTTCATACAGATAGCGGTGTAGATATTTCCATGTTCATACAGATAGCTATGTAGATATTTCCATGTTCATTCAGATAGCGGTGTAGATATTTCCATGTTCATACAGATGACGGTGTAGATATTTCTATGTTCATACAGATAGCGGTGTAGATATTTCCATGTTCATACAGTTAGCGGTGTTGATATTTCCATGTTCATACAGATGGCGGTGTAGATATTCACATGTTTATAGAGATGGCTGTCTAGATATTCCCATGTATATAGAGATAGTGGTGTAGTTATTTGCAAGTTTATAGAGACAGCATTGTAGATATTTCCATGTTTATACAGATAGCGGTGAAGATATTTCCATGTTTATATGGATAGCGGTGTAGATATTTAAATGTTTATACAGATAGCGGTGTAGATATTTCCATGTTTTTAGAGATAGTGGTGTAGATAATTCCAATTTTATACAGATAGCAGTGTAGATATTTCCAAGTTCATACAGATAGCGATGTAGATATTTCCACGTTTATACAGATAGCGGTGTAGATATTTCCATGTTCATACAGATGGCGCTGTAGATATTTCCATGTTTATTGAGATGGCGGTGTAGGTATTTTCATGTTTACACAGATGGCGGTGTAGATATTTACGTGTTTACACAGAAAGCGGTGTAGACATTTCCATGTTTACACAGATAACTGTGTGGGTATTTCCATGTTTATGCAGATAGCGGTGTAGATATTTCCATGTTTATACAGATAGCGGTTCGGATATTTCCATGTTTATACAGATAGTTGAGCAGATATTTCCATGTTTATACAGATAGCGGTGTAGATATTTCCATCCTAATGCAGATGGCGGTGTAGATATCTCCATGTTCGTACAGATGGCAGTGTAGATATTTCCATGTTCATACAGTTGGCATAGTAGATATTTCGAAGTTTATAGAGATAGCGCTGTAGTTATTTCCATATTTATAGAGAAATCTGTGTAGATATTTCCATGTATATGCAGATAGCTGTGTAGATATTTCCATGTTCATGCAGATAGCGGTGTAGATATTTCCATGTTCATCCAGATGCCGGTGTAGATATATCCATGTTCATAGAGATGGCGGTGAAGATATTTCCATGTTCATACAGATGGCGGTGTAGATATTTCCATGTTCATATAAATGGCGGTGTAGATATTTCCATGTTCATAGAGATGGCGGTGTAGATATTTCCAAGTTTATACAGATAGCGGTGTAGTTATTTCCATGTTTATAGAGATAGCAGTGTAGATATTTCCATTGATATACAGATAGCTGTGTGGATATTTGCATGTTCATACAGATAGCGGTGTAGATATTTCAATGTTCATACAGATAGCGGTGTGGTTACTTCCATGTTCATACAGATAGCGGTGTAGATATTTCCATGTTCATACAGTTAGCGGTGTAGATATTTCCATGTTCATATGGATGGCGGTGTAGATATTTACATGTTCATACAGATGGCGGTGTAGATATTTCCATCTTCGTACAGATGGCGGTGTACATATTTCCATGTTCATAGAGATGGCGGCGTAGATATTTCCATGTTTATACAGATAGCAGTGTAGTTATTTCCATGGTTATATAGATAGCAGTGTAGATATTTCCATTGATATACAGATAGCTGTGTAGATATTTGCATGTTCATAAAGATAGTGGTGTAGATATTTCCATGTTCATACAGATAGTGGTGTAGATATTTCAATGTTTATACAGATAGCGGTGTAGATATTTGCATGTTTATACAGTTAGCGTTGTAGGTATTTCCATGTTTATAGAGATAGTGGTGTAGATAATTCCAATTTTATACAGATAGTGTAGAAATTTCCAAGTTCATACAGTTAACGGTGTAGATATTTCCACGTTTATAGGGATGGCGGTTTAGATATTTCCATGTTCATACAGATGGCAGTGTAGATATTTCCATGTTTATACAGATGGCGGTGTAGATATTTTTATGTTTACACAGATGGCGGTGTAGATATTTCCATGTTTACACAGATAGCGGTGTAGACTTTTCCATGTTTACACAGATAGCGGTGTGGATATTTCCATGTTTATGCAGATAGCGGTGTAGATATTTCCATGTTTATACAGATAGCGGTGCGGACATTTCCATGTTTATACAGATAGTGGTGCAGATATTTCCATGTTTATACAGATAGCGGTGTAGATATTTCCATCTTAATACAGATGGCGGTGTAGATATCTCCATGTTCGTACAGATGGCGGTGTAGATGTTTCCATGTTCATAGAGATGGTGGCGTAGATATTTCCATGTTTATGCAGATAGCGGTATAGATATTTCCATGTTTATACAGATGGTGATGTAGATATTTCCAAGTTTATAGAGAATGCGGTCTAGATATTTCCATGTATAGAAATAGTGGTGTAGTTATTTCCAAGTTTATAGAGATGGCGTTGTAGGTATTTCCATGTTTATACAGATAGTGGTGAAGATATTTCCATGTTTATACAGATAGCGGTGTAGATATTTCCATGTTTATAGACATAGTGTTGTAGATAATTCCAATTTTATACAGATAGCAGTGTAGATATTTCCAAGTTCATACAGATAGCGGTGTAGATATTTCCACGTTTATAGGGATGGCGGTGTAGATATTTCCATGTTCATACAGATGGCGGTGTACATATTTCCATGTGTATAGAGATGGCGGTGTAGATATTTTCATATTTACACAGATGGCGGTGTATTTTCATGTATATACAGATAGCGGTGAAGACATTTCCATGTTTACACAGATAGCGGTGTGGATATTTCCATGTTTATGCAGTTAGCGGTGTAGATATTTCCATGTTTATACAGATAGCGGTGCGGAAATTTCCATGATTGTACAGATAGTTGGGCAGATATTTCCATGTTTATACAGATAGCGGTGTATATATTTCCATCTTAATACAGATAGCGGTGTAGATATCTCCATGTTCATACAGATGGCAGTGTAGATATTTCGAAGTTTATAGAGATAGCGCTGTAGTTATTTCCATATTTATAGAGAAATCTGTGTAGATATTTCCATGTATATGCAGATAACTGTGTAGATATTTCCATGTTCATGCAGATGCCGGTGTAGATATATCCATGTTCATACAGATGGCGGTGAAGTTATGTCCATGTTCATACAGATGGCGGTGTAGATATTTCCATGTTCGTACAGATGGCGGTGTAGATGTTTCCATGTTCATAGAGATGGTGGCGTAGATATTTCCATGTTTATGCAGATAGCGGTATAGATATTTCCATGTTTATACAGATGGTGATGTAGATATTTCCAAGTTTATAGAGAATGCGGTCTAGATATTTCCATGTATAGAAATAGTGGTGTAGTTATTTCCAAGTTTATAGAGATGGCGTTGTAGGTATTTCCATGTTTATACAGATAGTGGTGAAGATATTTCCATGTTTATACAGATAGCGGTGTAGATATTTCCATGTTTATAGACATAGTGTTGTAGATAATTCCAATTTTATACAGATAGCAGTGTAGATATTTCCAAGTTCATACAGATAGCGGTGTAGATATTTCCACGTTTATAGGGATGGCGGTGTAGATATTTCCATGTTCATACAGATGGCGGTGTACATATTTCCATGTGTATAGAGTTGGCGGTGTAGATATTTTCATATTTACACAGATGGCGGTGTATTTTCATGTATATACAGATAGCGGTGAAGACATTTCCATGTTTACACAGATAGCGGTGTGGATATTTCCATGTTTATGCAGTTAGCGGTGTAGATATTTCCATGTTTATACAGATAGCGGTGCGGAAATTTCCATGATTGTACAGATAGTTGGGCAGATATTTCCATGTTTAAACAGATAGCGGTGTATATATTTCCATCTTAATACAGATAGCGGTGTGGATATCTCCATGTTCATACAGATGGCAGTGTAGATATTTCGAAGTTTATAGGGATAGCGCTGTAGTTATTTCCATATTTATAGAGAAATCTGTGTAGATATTTCCATGTAAATGCAGGTCGCTTTGTAGATATTTCCATGTTCATGCAGATAGCAGTGTAGATATTTCCATGTTCATCCAGATGCCGGTGTAGATATATTCGTGTTCATACAGATGGCGGTGACGATATTTCCATGTTCATACAGATGGCGGTGTAGATAATTCCATGTTCATACAAATGGCGGTGTAGATATTTCCATGTTCATAGAGATGGCGGTGTAGATATTTCCATGCTCATACAAATGGCGGTGTAGATATTTCCATGTTCATAGAGATGGCGGTGTAGATATTTCCATGATTATACACATAGCAGTGTAGTTATTCCAATGCTTGTAGAGATAGCAGTGTAGATATTTCCATTGATATAAAGATAGCTGTGTAGATATTTGCATGATCATACAGATTGCTCTGTAGATATTTCCATGTTCATACAGATAGCGGTGTAGATATTTCCATGTTCATATAGATAGCGGTGTAGATATTTCCAAGTTCATACAGATAGTGGTGTAGATATTTCCATGTTCACAGAGATAGCGGTGTAGATATTTCCATGTTCATACAGTTAGCGGTGTAGATATTTCCATGTTCATACAGGTGGCGGTGTAAATATTTCCATGTTTATACTGATAGCCGTGTAGTTACTTCCATGTTTATAGAGATAGCAGTGTAGATATTTCCATTGATATACAGATAGCTGTGTAGATATTTGCATGTTCATACAGATAGCGGTGTAGATATTTCCATGTTCATACAGATAGCTATGTAGATATTTCCATGTTCAGACAGATAGCGCTGTAGATATTTCCATGTTCTTACAGATATCGGTGTAGATATTTCTATGTTCGTACAGATAGCGGTGTAGATATTTCCATGTTCATACAGTTAGCGGTGTAGATATTTCCATGTTCATACAGATGGCGGTGTAGATATTTACATGTTTATAGAGATGGCGGTCTAGATATTTCCATGTATATAGAGATAGTGTGGTAGTTATTTCCAAGTTTATAGAGACAGCGTTGTAGATATTTCCATGTTTATACAGATAGCGGTGAAGATATTTCCATGTTTATACGGATAGCGGTGTAGATATTTAAATGTTTATACAGATAGCTGTGTAGATATTTCCATGTTTTTAGAGATAGGGGTGTAGATAATTCCAATTTTATACAGATAGCAGTGTAGATATTTCCAAGTTCATACAGATAGCGGTGTAGATATTTCCACGTTTATACAGATGGCAGTGTAGATATTTCCATGTTCATACAGATGGCGCTGTAGATATTTCCATGTTTATTGAGATTGCGGTGTAGGTATTTTCATGTTTACACAGATGGCGGTGTAGATATTTCCATGTTTACACAGAAAGCGGTGTAGACATTTCCATGTTTACACACATAGTTGTGTGGGTATTTCCATGTTTATGCAGATAGCGGTGTAGATATTTCCATGTTTATACAGATAGCGGTGCGGATATTTCCATGTTTATACAGATAGTTGGACAGATATTTCCATGTTTATACAGATAGCAGTGTAGATATTTCCATCTTAATACAGATGGCGGTGTAGATATCTCCATGTTCGTACAGATGGCTGTGAAGATATTTCCATGTTCATACAGATGGCAGTGTAGATATTTCGAAGTTTATAGAGATAGTGCTGTTGTTATTTCCATATTTATAGAGAAATCTGTGTAGATATTTCCATGTGTATGCAGATAGCTGTGTAGATATTTCCATGTTCATGCAGATAGTGGTGTAGATATTTCCATGTTCATCCAGATGCCGGTGTAGATATATTCATGTTCATACAGATGGCGGTGAAGATATTTCCATGTTCATACAGATGGCGGTGTAGATATTTCCATGTTCATATATATGGCGGTGTAGATATTTCCATGTTCATAGAGATGGCGGTGTTGATATTTCCAAGTTTATTCAGATAGCGGTGTAGTTATTTCCATGTTTATAGAGATAGCAGTGTAGATATTTCCATTGATATACAGATAGCTGTGTGGATATTTGCATGTTCATACAGATAGCGGTGTAGATATTTCAATGTTCATACAGATAGCGTTGTAGATATTTCCATGTTCATACAGTTAGCGGTGTAGATATTTCCATGTTCATATGGATGGCGGTGTAGATATTCACATGTTCATACAGATGGCGGTGTAGTTACTTCCATGTTCGTACAGATGGCGGTGTAGATATTTCCATGTTCATAGAGATGGCGGCGTAGATATTTCCATGTTTATGCAGATAGCGGTATAGGTATTTCCGTGTCTATACAGATGGTGGTGTAGATATTTCCATGTTTATAGAGATGGCGGTCTAGATATTTGCATGTTTATAGAGATAGTGGTGTAGTTATTTCCAAGTTTATAGAGACGGCGTTGTAGATATTTCCATGTTTATACAGATAGCGGTGAAGGTATTTCCATGTTTATAGAGATAGTGGTGTAGATAATTCCACCTTTATACATATAGCAGTGTAGATATTTCCAAGTTCATACAGATAGCGGTGTAGATATTTCCACGTTTATAGAGATGGCGGTGTAGATATTTCCATGTTCATACAGATGGCGGTGTAGATGTTTCCATGTTTATAGAGATGGCGGTGTAGATATTTCCATGTTCATGCAGATAGCGGTGTAGATATTTCCATGTTCATCCATATGCCGGTGTAGATATATCCATGTTCATACAGATGGCGGTGAAGATATTTCCATGTTCATACAAATGGCGGTTTAGATATATCCTTGTTCATAGAGATGGCGGTCTAGATATTTCCATGCTCATACAAATGGCTGTGTAGATATTTCCATGTTAATAGAGATGGCGGTGTAGATATTTCCATGTTTATACAGACGGCAGTGTAGTTATTTCCATGCTTATAGAGATAGCAGTGTAGATATTTCCATTGATATAGAGATAGCTGTGTAGATACTTGCATGTTCATACAGATAGCTGTGTAGATATTTCCATGTTCATACAGATAGCGGTGTAGATATTTCCATGTTCATACAGATAGCGGTGTAGATATTTCCATGTTCAAACAGATAGCGATGTAGATATTTCCATGTTCATACAGATAACGGTGTAGATATATCCATGTTCATACAGAGAGAGGTGTAGTTATTTCCATGTTCATACAGTTAGCGGTGTAGATATTTCCATGTTCATACAGATGGCGGTGTAGATATTTATATGTTCATACAGATGGCGGTGTAAAGATTTCCATGTTCGTACAGATGGCGGTGTAGGTATTTCCGTGTTCATAGAGATGGCGGTGAAGATATTTCCATGTTTATGCAGATAGCGGTATAGTTATTTCCATGTTTATACAGATGGCGGTGTAGATATTTCCATGTTTATAGAGATCTTCGTGTAGTTACTTCCAAGTTTATAGAGAGAGCGTTGTAGATATTTCCATGTTTATGCAGATAGCGGTGAAGATATTTCCATGTTTATACAGATAGCGGTGTAGATATTTCCATGTTTATACAGATAGCGGTGTAGATATTTCCATGTTTATAGAGATAGTGGTGTAGATACTTCCAATTTGATACAGATAGCAGTGTAGATATTTCCAAGTTCATACAGATAGCGGTGTAGATATTCCCACGTTTATAGAGATGGCGGTGTAGATATTTCCATGTTCATACAGATGGCGGTGTAGATATTTCCATGTTTATAGAGATGGCGGTGTAGATATTTTCCTGTTTACACAGATGGCGGTGAAGATATTTCCATGCTAACACTGATAGCGGTGTGGATATTTCCATGTTTATGCAGAGAGCGGTGTAGATATTTCCATGTTTATACTGATAGCGCTGCAGTTATTTCCATGTTTATACAGATAGTGGTGCAGATATTTCCATGTTTATACAGATAGAGGTGTAGATATTTCCATCTTAATACAGATGGCGGTGTAGATATGTAAATGTTCGTACAGATGGCGGTGTAGATATTTCCATGTTCATACAGATGGCGGAGTAGATATTTCGAAGTTTATAGAGATAGCGCTGTAGATATTTCCATATTTATAGAGAAATCTGTGTAGATATTTCCATGTATATGCAGATAGCTGTGTAGATATTTCCATGTTCATGCAGATAGTGGTGTAGATATTTCCATGTTCATCCAGATGCCGGTGTAGATATATCCATGTTCATACAGATGGCGGTGAAGATATTTCCATGTTCATACAGATGGCGGTGTAGATATTTCCATGTTCATACAAATGACTGTGTAGATATTTCCATGTTCATAGAGATGGCGGTGTAGATATTTCCATGTTCATACAAATGGTGGTGTAGATAATTCCTTGTTCATAGAGATGGCGGTGTAGATATTTCCATCTTTATACAGATAGTAGAGTAGTTATTTCCATGTTTATAGAGATAGCAGTGTAGATATTTCCACTGATATACAGATAGCTTTGTATATATTTGCATGTTCATACAGATAGCGGTGTAGATATTTCCATGTTGATACAGATAGCACTGTAGATATTTCCATGTTCATATAGATAGCGGTGTAGATATTTCCATATTCATACAGATAGCGGTGTAGATATTTCCATCTTCATACAGTTAGCGGCGTAGATATTTCCATGGTCATACACTTAGCGGTGTAGATATTTCCATGTTCATACAGTTGGCGTTGTAGATATTTACATGTTCATACAGATGGCGCTGTTGATATTTTCATGTTCGTACGGATGGCAGTGTAGATCTTTCCATGTTCATACAGGTGGCGGTGTAGATATTTAAATGTTTACACAGATAGCAGTGTAGATATTTCCATGTTTATAGAGATAGCAGTGTAGATATTTCCATTGATATACAGATAGCTGTGTAGATATTTGCATGTTCATACAGATAGCGGTGTAGATATTTCCATGTTCATACAGATAACGGTGTATATATTTCAATTTTCATACAGATAGCGGTGAAGATATTTCCATGTTTACACAGAAAGCGTTTTAGACATTTCCATGTTTATAGAGATGGCGGTGTAGATATTTTCATGTTTACACAGATGGCGGTGTAGATATTTCCATGTTTACACAGAAAGCGGTGTAGACATTTCCATGTTTACACAGACAGCGGTGTGGATATTTCCATGTTAATGCAAATAGCGGTGTAGATATTTCCATGTTTATACAGATAGCGGTGCAGATATTTCCTTGTTTATACAGATAGTTGGGGAGATATTTCCATGTTTATACAGATAGCTGTGTATATATTTCAATGTTAATACAGATGTCGGTGTAGATATCTCCATGTTCGTACAGATGGCGGTGTAGATATTTCCATGTTCATACAGATGGCAATGTAGATATTTCGAAGTTTATAGAGATAGCGCTGTAGTTATTTCCATATTTATAGAGAAATCTGTGTAGATATTTCCATGTATATGCAGATAGCTATGTAGATATTTCCATGTTCATGCAGATAGCGGTGTAGATATTTCCATGTTCATCCAGATGCCGGTGTAGATATTTCCATGTTCATACAGATGGCGGTGTAGATATTTCCATGTTCGTACAGATGGCGGTGTAGATATTTCCATGTTCATACAGGTGGCGGTGTAGATATTTCCATGTTTTTACAGATAGCAGTGTAGTTATTTCCATGTTTATAGAGGTAGCAGTGTAGATATTTCCGTTGATATACAGAGAGCTTTGTAGATATTTGCATGTTCATACAGATAGCGGTGTAGATATTTCCATGTTCATACAGATAGCGGTGTAGATATTTCCATGTTCATACAGATAGCGGTGTAGATATTTCCATGTTCATACAGATAGCGGTGTAGATATTTACATGTTCATACAGATGGCGGTGTAGATATTTCCATGTTCATAGAGATGGTGTCGTAGATATTTCCATGTTTATGCAGATAGCGGTATAGGTATTTCCATGTTTATACAGATGGTGGTGTAGATATTTCCATGTTTATAGAGATGGCGGTCAAGATATTTCCATGTTTATGGAGATAGTGTTGTAGTTATTTCCAAGTTTATAGAGATGGCGTTGTAGTTATTTCCATGTTTATACAGATAGCGGTGAAGATATTTCCATGTTTATACAGTTAGCGGTGTAGATTTTCCATGTTTATACAGATAGTGGTGTAGATATTTCCATGTTTATAGAGATAGTGGTGTAGATAATTCCAATTTTATACAGATAGCAATGTAGTTATTTCCAAGTTCATACAGATAGCGGTGTAGATATTTCCACGTTTATAGAGATGGCGGTGTAGATATTTCCATGTTCATACAGATGGCGGTGTAGATATTTCCATGCTTATAGAGATGGCGGTGTAGATATTTTCATGTTTACACAGATGGCGGTGTAGATATTTCCATGTTTACACAGATAGCGGTGTAGACATTTCCATGTTTACACAGATAGCGGTGTGGATATTTCCATATATATGCAGATAGCAGTGTAGATATTTCCATGTTTATACAGATAGCGTTGCGGATATTTCCATGTTTGTACAGATAGTTGGGCAGATATTTCCATGTTTATACAGATAGCGGTGTAGATATTTCCATCTTAATGCAGATGGCGGTGTAGATATGTCCATGTTCATACAGACGGCGGTGTAGATATTTCGAAGTTTATAGAGACAGCGATGTAGTTATTTCCATATTTATAATCTGTGTAGATATTACCATGTATATGCAGATAGCTGTGTAGATATTTCCATGTTCATGCAGATAGCAGTGTAGTTATTTCCATGTTCATCCAGATGCCAGTGTAGATATATCCATGTTCATGCAGATGGCGGTGAAGATATTTCCATGTTCATACAGATGGCGGTGTAGATATTTCCATGTTCATACAAATGTCGGTGTAGATATTTCCATGTTCATATAGATGGCGGTGTAGATATTTCCATGTTTATACAGATAGCAGTGTAGTTATTTCCATGGTTATAGAGATAGCAGTGTAGATATTTCCATTGATATACAGATAGCTGTGTAGATATTTGCATGTTCATACAGATAGCGGTGTAGATAATTCCATGTTCATAAAGATAGCGGTGTAGATATTTCCATGTTCATACAGATAGCGGTGTAGATATTTCCATTTTCATACAGATAGCGGTGTAGATATTTACATGTTCATTCAGATGGCGGTGTAGATATTTCGAAGTTCGTAGAGATCGCGCTGTAGTTTTTTCCATATTTATAGAGAAATCTGTGTATATATTTCCATCTATATGCAGATCGCTGTGTAGATATTTCCATGTTCATGCAGATAGCGGTGTAGTTATTTCCATGTTCATCCAGATGCCGGTGTAGATATATCCATGTTCGTACGGATATTGGTGAAGATATTTCCATGTTCATGCAGATGGCGGTGTAGATATTTCCATGTTCATACAAATGGCGGTGTAGATATTTCCATGTTCATAGAGATGGCGGTGTAGATATTTCCATGTTCATACAAATGGCGGTGTAGATATTTCCATGTTCATAGAGATGGCGGTGTAGATATTTCCATGTTCATACAAATGGCGGTGTAGATATTTCCATGTTCATAGAGATGGCGGTGTAGATATTTCCATGTTTATACAGATAGTAGTGTAGTTATTTCCATGTTTATAGAGATAGCAGTGTAGATATTTCCATTGATATGCAGATAGCTGTGTAGATATTTGCATTTTCATACAGATAGCGGTGTAGATATTTCCATGTTCATACAGATGGCGGTGTAGATATTTCGAAGTTCGTAGAGATAGCGCTGTAGTTTTTTCCATATTTATAGAGAAATCTGTGTAGATATTTCCATCTATATGCAGATAGCTGTGTAGATATTTCCAAGTTCAGGCAGATAGCGTTGTAGATATTTCCATGTTCATCCAGATGCCGGTGTAGATATATCCATGTTCGTACGGATAGCGGTGAAGATATTTCCATGTTCAAACAGATGGCGGTGTAGATATTTCCATGTTCATACAAATGGCGGTGTAGAGATTTCCATGTTCATACAGATAGTGGTGTAGATATTTCCAAGTTCATACACTTAGCCGTGTAGATATTTGCATGTTCATACAGATGGCGGTGTAGATATTTACATGTTCATACAGATGGCGGTGTAGATATTTCCATGTTCGTACGGATGGCAGTGTAGATATTTCCATGTTCATACAGGAGGCGGTGTAGATATTTACATGTTTATACAGATAGCAGTGTATACATTTCCAAGTTTATAGAGAAAGCAGTGTAGATATTTCCATTGATATACAGATAGCTGTGTAGATATTTCCATGTTCATACAGATAGCGGTGAAGATATTTCCATGTTCATACAGTTAGCGGTGTAGGTATTTCCTTGTTCATACAGATGGCGGTGTAGATATTTACATGTTCACACAGATGGCGGTGTAGATATTTCCATGTTCGTACAGATGGCGGTGTTGATATTTCCATGTTCATAGAGATGGCAGTGTAAATACTTCTATGTTTATGCAGATAGCAGTATAGATATTTCCATGTTTATACAGATGGTGGTGTAGATATTTCCATGTTTATAGAGATGGCGGTCTAGATATTTCCATGTTTATAGAGATAGTGGTGTAGTTATTTCCAAGTTTATAAAGACAGCGTTGTAGATATTTCCATGTTTATACAGATAGCGGTGAAGATATTTCCATGTTAATACAGATAGCGGTGTAGATATTTAAATGTTTATACAGATAGCGGTGTAGATATTTCCATGTTTATAGAGATAGTGGTGTAGATAATTCCAATTTTATACAGATAGCAGTGTAGATATTTCCATGTTCGTACAGATAGCGGTGTAGATATTTCCACGTTTGTACAGATGGCGGTGTAGATATTTCCATGTTCATACAGATGGCGTTGTACTTATTGCCATGTTTATAGAGATGGCGGTGTAGATATTTTCATGTTTACACAGATGGCGGTGTAGATATTTCCATGTTTACACAGAAAGCGGTGTAGGCATTTCCATGTTTACACAGACAGCGGTGTGGATATTTCCATATTTATGCAGATAGCGGTGTAGATATTTCCATGTTTATACAGATAGCTGTGTAGATATTTCCATCTTAATACAGATGGCGGTGTAGATATGTCCGTGTTGGTACAGATTGCGTTGTAGATAATTCCATGTTCATACAGATGGCGGTGTAGATATTTCGAAGTTTATAGAGATAGCGCTGTAGTTATTTCCATGTTTATGGAGAAATCTGTGGATATTTCCATGTATATGTCGATAGCTGTGTAGATATTTCCATGTTCATGCAGATAGCAGTGTAGATATTTCCATGTTCATCCAGATGCCGGTGTAGATATATCCATGTTCATACAGATTGCGGTGAAGATATTTCCAAGTTCATACAGATGGCAGTGTAGATATTTCCATGTTCATAGAGATGGCGGTGTTGATATTTCCATGCTCATACAAATGGCGGTGTAGATATTTCCATCTTCATAGAGATGGCGGTGTAGATATTTCCATGTTTATGCAGATAGCAGTTTAGTTATTTCCATGTTTATAGAGATAGCAGTGTAGATATTTCCATTGATATACAGATAGCTGTGTAGATATTTTCATGTTCATACAGATAGCGGTGTAGATATTTCCATGTTCATACAGATAGCGGTGTAGATATTTCCATGCTCATACAGACGGTGGTGTAGATATTTCCATGTTCATACAGATAACGGTGTAGATATTTCGATGTTCATACAGATAGCGGTGTAGATATTTCCATGTTCATACAGTTAGCGGTGTAGATATTTCCATGTTCATACAGATGGCGGTGTAGATATTTCCATGTTTATGCAGATAGCGGTATAGATATTTCCAAGTTTATACAGATGGTGGTGTAGATATTTCCATGTTTATAGACATGGCGGTCTAGATATTTGCTTGTTTATAGAGATAGTGGTGTAGGTTTTTCCAAGTTTATAGAGACAGCGTTGTAGATATTTCCATGTTTATACAGATAGCGGTGAAGATATTTCCATGTTTATACAGATAGCGGTGTGGATATTTGCATGTTTATACAGTTAGCGTTGTAGGTATTTCCATGTTTATAGAGATAGTGGTGTAGATAATTCCAATTTTATACAGATAGTGTAGATATTTCCAAGTTCATACAGATAACGGTGTAGATATTTCCACGTTTATAGGGATGGCGGTTTAGATATTTCCATGTTCATACAGATGGCAGTGTAGATATTTCCATGTTTATACAGATGGCGGTGTAGATATTTTCATGTTTACACAGATGGCGGTGTAGATATTTCCATGTTTACACAGATAGCGGTGTAGACATTTCCATGTTTACACAGATAGCGGTGTGGATATTTCCATGTTTATGCAGATAGCGGTGTAGATATTTCCATGTTTATACAGATAGCGGTGCGGACATTTCCATGTTTATACAGATAGTAGTGCAGATATTTCCATGTTTATACAGATAGTAGTGCAGATATTTCCATGTTTATACAGATAGCAGTGTAGATATTTCCATCTTAATACAGATGGTGGTGTACATATCTCCATGTTCGTACAGATGGCGGTGTAGATGTTTCCATGTTTATAGAGATGGCGGTGTAGATATTTCCATGTTTATACAGATGGAGGTGTAGATATTTCCATGTTTATAGAGATGGCGGTGAAGATATTTCCATGTTTATAGAGATGGCGGTCTAGATATTTCCATGTTTATAGAGATAGTGGTGTAGTTATTTCCAAGTTTATAAAGACAGCGTTGTAGATATTTCCATGTTTATACAGATAGCGGTGAAGATATTTCCATGTTAATACAGATAGCGGTGTAGATATTTAAATGTTTATACAGATAGCGGTGTAGATATTTCCATGTTTATAGAGATAGTGGTGTAGATAATTCCAATTTTATACAGATAGCAGTGTAGATATTTCCATGTTCGTACAGATAGCGGTGTAGATATTTCCACGTTTGACAGATGGCGGTGTAGATATTTCCATGTTCATACAGATGGCGTTGTACTTATTGCCATGTTTATAGAGATGGCGGTGTAGATATTTTCATGTTTACACAGATGGCGGTGTAGATATTTCCATGTTTACACAGAAAGCGGTGTAGGCATTTCCATGTTTACACAGACAGCGGTGTGGATATTTCCATATTTATGCAGATAGCGGTGTAGATATTTCCATGTTTATACAGATAGCTGTGTAGATATTTCCATCTTAATACAGATGGCGGTGTAGATATGTCCGTGTTGGTACAGATTGCGTTGTAGATAATTCCATGTTCATACAGATGGCGGTGTAGATATTTCGAAGTTTATAGAGATAGCGCTGTAGTTATTTCCATGTTTATGGAGAAATCTGTGGATATTTCCATGTATATGTCGATAGCTGTGTAGATATTTCCATGTTCATGCAGATAGCAGTGTAGATATTTCCATGTTCATCCAGATGCCGGTGTAGATATATCCATGTTCATAAAGATTGCGGTGAAGATATTTCCAAGTTCATACAGATGGCAGTGTAGATATTTCCATGTTCATAGAGATGGCGGTGTTGATATTTCCATGCTCATACAAATGGCGGTGTAGATATTTCCATCTTCATAGAGATGGCGGTGTAGATATTTCCATGTTTATGCAGATAGCAGTTTAGTTATTTCCATGTTTATAGAGATAGCAGTGTAGATATTTCCATTGATATACAGATAGCTGTGTAGATATTTTCATGTTCATACAGATAGCGGTGTAGATATTTCCATGTTCATACAGATAGCGGTGTAGATATTTCCATGCTCATACAGACGGTGGTGTAGATATTTCCATGTTCATACAGATAACGGTGTAGATATTTCGATGTTCATACAGATAGCGGTGTAGATATTTCCATGTTCATACAGTTAGCGGTGTAGATATTTCCATGTTCATACAGATGGCGGTGTAGATATTTCCATGTTTATGCAGATAGCGGTATAGATATTTCCAAGTTTATACAGATGGTGGTGTAGATATTTCCATGTTTATAGACATGGCGGTCTAGATATTTGCTTGTTTATAGAGATAGTGGTGTAGGTTTTTCCAAGTTTATAGAGACAGCGTTGTAGATATTTCCATGTTTATACAGATAGCGGTGAAGATATTTCCATGTTTATACAGATAGCGGTGTAGATATTTGCATGTTTATACAGTTAGCGTTGTAGGTATTTCCATGTTTATAGAGATAGTGGTGTAGATAATTCCAATTTTATACAGATAGTGTAGATATTTCCAAGTTCATACAGATAACGGTGTAGATATTTCCACGTTTATAGGGATGGCGGTTTAGATATTTCCATGTTCATACAGATGGCAGTGTAGATATTTCCATGTTTATACAGATGGCGGTGTAGATATTTTCATGTTTACACAGATGGCGGTGTAGATATTTCCATGTTTACACAGATAGCGGTGTAGACATTTCCATGTTTACACAGATAGCGGTGTGGATATTTCCATGTTTATGCAGATAGCGGTGTAGATATTTCCATGTTTATACAGATAGCGGTGCGGACATTTCCATGTTTATACAGATAGTAGTGCAGATATTTCCATGTTTATACAGATAGTAGTGCAGATATTTCCATGTTTATACAGATAGCAGTGTAGATATTTCCATCTTAATACAGATGGTGGTGTACATATCTCCATGTTCGTACAGATGGCGGTGTAGATGTTTCCATGTTTATAGAGATGGCGGTGTAGATATTTCCATGTTTATACAGATGGAGGTGTAGATATTTCCATGTTTATAGAGATGGCGGTGAAGATATTTCCATGTTTATTCAGATGACGGTGTAGATATTTCCATGTTTATAGAGATGGCGGTGTAGATATTTCCATGTTTATACAGAAAGCGGTGTTGATATTTCCATGTTTATACAGATAGCGGTGTAGATATTTCCATCTTAATACAGACGGCGGTGTAGATATTTCCATGTTCATACAGATGGTGGTGCAGATATTTCCATGTTCATACAGATGGCGATGTAGATATTTCCAAGTTTATAGAGGTAGCGGTGTAGTTATTTCCAACTTTATAGAGATAGCGGTGTAGATATGTCCACGTATATGCATATAGCTGTGTAGATATTTCCAGGTTCATACAGATAGCGGTGTAGATATTTCCATGTTCATACAAATAGTGGTGTAGATAATTCCATGTTCATACAGATAGCGGTGTAGATATTTCCATGTTCATACAGATAGCGGTGTAGATATTTCCATGTTCATACACATAAAGGTTTAGTTAATTCCACCTTCATAGAGAGGGCAGTGTAGATATTTCTATGTTCATACAGATGGCGGTGTAGATATTTACATGTTTAAAGAGATGGCGGTCTGGATCTTTTCTGTTTTATACAGATAGCGGTGTAGATATTTCCATGTTTAAAGAGATAGGGGTGTAGATATTTCCAATTTTATACAGATAGCATTGTAGATATTTCCATGTTCATACAGATAGCGGTGTAGATATTTCCACGTTTATAGGGATGGTGGTGTAGATATTTAGATGTTCATACAGATGGCGGTGTAGATATTTCCATGTTCATACAGATAGCGGTGTAAATAATTCCACCTTTATAGATATGGCGATGTAAATATTTCTATGTTCACACAGATGGCGGTGTAGATATTTACATGTTTATAGAGATGTCAGTCTAGATATTTTCTGGTTTATACAGATTGCAGTGTAGATATTTCCAAGTTATAGAGATAGGGTTGTAGATATTTCCATGTTTATACAGATGGCGGTGCAGATATTTAAATGTTTACAGATAGCGGTGTAGATATTTCCATGTTCGTACAGATAGCGGTGTAGATATTTCCACGTTTATACAGATGGCGGTGTAGATATTTCCATGTTCATACAGATGGCGTTGTACTTATTGCCATGTTTATAGAGATGGCGGTGTAGATATTTTCATGTTTACACAGATGGCGGTGTAGATATTTCCATGTTTACACAGAAAGCGGTGTAGGCATTTCCATGTTTACACAGACAGCGGTGTGGATATTTCCATATTTATGCAGATAGCGGTGTAGATATTTCCATGTTTATACAGATAGCTGTGTAGATATTTCCATCTTAATACAGATGGCGGTGTAGATATGTCCGTGTTGGTACAGATTGCGTTGTAGATAATTCCATGTTCATACAGATGGCGGTGTAGATATTTCGAAGTTTATAGAGATAGCGCTGTAGTTATTTCCATGTTTATGGAGAAATCTGTGGATATTTCCATGTATATGTCGATAGCTGTGTAGATATTTCCATGTTCATGCAGATAGCAGTGTAGATATTTCCATGTTCATCCAGATGCCGGTGTAGATATATCCATGTTCATAAAGATTGCGGTGAAGATATTTCCAAGTTCATACAGATGGCAGTGTAGATATTTCCATGTTCATAGAGATGGCGGTGTTGATATTTCCATGCTCATACAAATGGCGGTGTAGATATTTCCATCTTCATAGAGATGGCGGTGTAGATATTTCCATGTTTATGCAGATAGCAGTTTAGTTATTTCCATGTTTATAGAGATAGCAGTGTAGATATTTCCATTGATATACAGATAGCTGTGTAGATATTTTCATGTTCATACAGATAGCGGTGTAGATATTTCCATGTTCATACAGATAGCGGTGTGGATATTTCCATGTTTATGCAGATAGCGGTGTAGATATTTCCATGTTTATACAGATAGCGGTGCAGATATTTCCTTGTTTATACAGATAGTTGGGGAGATATTTCCATGTTTATACAGATAGCTGTGTATATATTTCAATGTTAATACAGATGTCGGTGTAGATATCTCCATGTTCGTACAGATGGCGGTGTAGATATTTCCATGTTCATACAGATGGCAATGTAGATATTTCGAAGTTTATAGAGATAGCGCTGTAGTTATTTCCATATTTATAGAGAAATCTGTGTAGATATTCCCATGTATATGCAGATAGCTATGTAGATATTTCCATGTTCATGCAGATAGCGGTTTAGATATTTCCATGTTCATCCAGATGCCGGTGTAGATATTTCCATGTTCATACAGATGGCGGTGTAGATATTTCCATGTTCGTACAGATGGCGGTGTAGATATTTCCATGTTCATACAGGTGGCGGTGTAGATATTTCCATGTTTTTACAGATAGCAGTGTAGTTATTTCCATGTTTATAGAGATAGCAGTGTAGATATTTCCGTTGATATACAGAGAGCTTTGTAGATATTTGCATGTTCATACAGATAGCGGTGTAGATATTTCCATGTTCATACAGATAGCGGTGTAGATATTTCCATGTTCATACAGATAGCGGTGTAGATATTTCCATGTTCATACAGATAGCGGTGTAGATATTTACATGTTCATACAGATGGCGGTGTAGATATTTCCATGTTCATAGAGATGGTGTCGTAGATATTTCCATGTTTATGCAGATAGCGGTATAGGTATTTCCATGTTTATACAGATGGTGGTGTAGATATTTCCATGTTTATAGAGATGGCGGTCAAGATATTTCCATGTTTATGGAGATAGTGTTGTAGTTATTTCCAAGTTTATAGAGATGGCGTTGTAGTTATTTCCATGTTTATACAGATAGCGGTGATGATATTTCCATGTTTATACAGTTAGCGGTGTAGATTTTCCATGTTTATACAGATAGTGGTGTAGATATTTCCATGTTTATAGAGATAGTGGTGTAGATAATTCCAATTTTATACAGATAGCAATGTAGTTATTTCCAAGTTCATACAGATAGCGGTGTAGATATTTCCACGTTTATAGAGATGGCGGTGTAGATATTTCCATGTTCATACAGATGGCGGTGTAGATATTTCCATGCTTATAGAGATGGCGGTGTAGATATTTTCATGTTTACACAGATGGCGGTGTAGATATTTCCATGTTTACACAGATAGCGGTGTAGACATTTCCATGTTTACACAGATAGCGGTGTGGATATTTCCATATATATGCAGATAGCAGTGTAGATATTTCCATGTTTATACAGATAGCGTTGCGGATATTTCCATGTTTGTACAGATAGTTGGGCAGTTATTTCCATGTTTATACAGATAGCGGTGTAGATATTTCCATCTTAATACAGATGGCGGTGTAGATATGTCCATGTTCATACAGACGGCGGTGTAGATATTTCGAAGTTTATAGAGACAGCGATGTAGTTATTTCCATATTTATAATCTGTGTAGATATTTCCATGTATATGCAGATAGCTGTGTAGATATTTCCATGTTCATGCGGATAGCAGTGTAGATATTTCCATGTTCATCCAGATGCCGGTGTAGATATATCCATGTTCATGCAGATGGCGGTGAAGATATTTCCATGTTCATACAGATGGCGGTGTAGATATTTCCATGTTCATACAAATGTCGGTGTAGATATTTCCATGTTCATATAGATGGCGGTGTAGATATTTCCATGTTTATACAGATATCAGTGTAGTTATTTCCATGGTTATAGAGATAGCAGTGTAGATATTTCCATTGATATACAGATAGCTGTGTAGATATTTGCATGTTCATACAGATAGCGGTGTAGATAATTCCATGTTCATAAAGATAGCTGTGTAGACATTTCCATGTTCATACAGATAGCGGTGTAGATATTTCCATTTTCATACAGATAGCGGTGTAGATATTTACATGTTCATTCAGATGGCGGTGTAGATATTTCGAAGTTCGTAGAGATAGCGCTGTAGTTTTTTCCATATTTATAGAGAAATCTGTGTATATATTTCCATCTATATGCAGATCGCTGTGTAGATATTTCCATGTTCAGGCAGATAGCGGTGTAGTTATTTCCCTGTTCATCCAGATGCCGGTGTAGATATATCCATGTTCGTACGGATATTGGTGAAGATATTTCCATGTTCATGCAGATGGCGGTGTAGATATTTCCATGTTCATACAAATGGCGGTGTAGATATTTCCATGTTCATAGAGATGGCGGTGTAGATATTTCCATGTTCATACAAATGGCGGTGTAGATATTTCCATGTTCATAGAGATGGCGGTGTAGATATTTCCATGTTTATACAGATAGTAGTGTAGTTATTTCCATGTTTATAGAGATAGCAGTGTAGATATTTCCATTGATATGCAGATAGCTGTGTAGATATTTGCATTTTCATACAGATAGCGGTGTAGATATTTCCATGTTCATACAGATGGCGGTGTAGATATTTCGAAGTTCGTAGAGATAGCGCTGTAGTTTTTTCCATATTTATAGAGAAATCTGTGTAGATATTTCCATCTATATGCAGATAGCTGTGTAGATATTTCCAAGTTCAGGCAGATAGCGTTGTAGATATTTCCATGTTCATCCAGATGCCGGTGTAGATATATCCATGTTCGTACGGATAGCGGTGAAGATATTTCCATGTTCAAACAGTTGGCGGTGTAGATATTTCCATGTTCATACAAATGGCGGTGTAGAGATTTCCATGTTCATACAGATAGTGGTGTAGATATTTCCAAGTTCATACACTTAGCCGTGTAGATATTTGCATGTTCATACAGATGGCGGTGTAGATATTTACATGTTCATACAGATGGCGGTGTAGATATTTCCATGTTCGTACGGATGGCAGTGTAGATATTTCCATGTTCATACAGGAGGCGGTGTAGATATTTACATGTTTATACAGATAGCAGTGTATACATTTCCAAGTTTATAGAGAAAGCAGTGTAGATATTTCCATTGATATACAGATAGCTGTGTAGATATTTCCATGTTCATACAGATAGCGGTGAAGATATTTCCATGTTCATACAGTTAGCGGTGTAGGTATTTCCTTGTTCATACAGATGGCGGTGTAGATATTTACATGTTCACACAGATGGCGGTGTAGATATTTCCATGTTCGTACAGATGGCGGTGTTGATATTTCCATGTTCATAGAGATGGCAGTGTAAATACTTCTATGTTTATGCAGATAGCAGTATAGATATTTCCATGTTTATACAGATGGTGGTGTAGATATTTCCATGTTTATAGAGATGGCGGTCTAGATATTTCCATGTTTATAGAGATAGTGGTGTAGTTATTTCCAAGTTTATAAAGACAGCGTTGTAGATATTTCCATGTTTATACAGATAGCGGTGAAGATATTTCCATGTTAATACAGATAGCGGTGTAGATATTTAAATGTTTATACAGATAGCGGTGTAGATATTTCCATGTTTATAGAGATAGTGGTGTAGATAATTCCAATTTTATACAGATAGCAGTGTAGATATTTCCATGTTCGTACAGATAGCGGTGTAGATATTTCCACGTTTGTACAGATGGCGGTGTAGATATTTCCATGTTCCTACAGATGGCGTTGTACTTATTGCCATGTTTATAGAGATGGCGGTGTAGATATTTTCATGTTTACACAGATGGCGGTGTAGATATTTCCATGTTTACACAGAAAGCGGTGTAGGCATTTCCATGTTTACACAGACAGCGGTGTGGATATTTCCATATTTATGCAGATAGCGGTGTAGATATTTCCATGTTTATACAGATAGCTGTGTAGATATTTCCATCTTAATACAGATGGCGGTGTAGATATGTCCGTGTTGGTACAGATTGCGTTGTAGATAATTCCATGTTCATACAGATGGCGGTGTAGATATTTCGAAGTTTATAGAGATAGCGCTGTAGTTATTTCCATGTTTATGGAGAAATCTGTGGATATTTCCATGTATATGTCGATAGCTGTGTAGATATTTCCATGTTCATGCAGATAGCAGTGTAGATATTTCCATGTTCATCCAGATGCCGGTGTAGATATATCCATGTTCATACAGATTGCGGTGAAGATATTTCCAAGTTCATACAGATGGCAGTGTAGATATTTCCATGTTCATAGAGATGGCGGTGTTGATATTTCCATGCTCATACAAATGGCGGTGTAGATATTTCCATCTTCATAGA
This sequence comes from Gorilla gorilla gorilla, assembly GCF_029281585.2. Lineage (NCBI taxonomy): Eukaryota > Metazoa > Chordata > Mammalia > Primates > Hominidae > Gorilla > Gorilla gorilla. Next base: position 2,312,024 of record NC_073239.2, on the reverse strand, counting down.
GATGGCGGTGTAGATATTTCCATGTTTATGCAGATAGCAGTTTAGTTATTTCCATGTTTATAGAGATAGCAGTGTAGATATTTCCATTGATATACAGATAGCTGTGTAGAAATTTTCATGTTCATACAGATAGCGGTGTAGATATTTCCATGTTCATACAGATAGCGGTGTAGATATTTCCATGCTCATACAGACGGTGGTGTAGATATTTCCATGTTCATACAGATAACGGTGTAGATATTTCGATGTTCATACAGATAGCGGTGTAGATATTTCCATGTTCATACAGTTAGCGGTGTAGATATTTCCATGTTCATACAGATGGCGGTGTAGATATTTCCATGTTTATGCAGATAGCGGTATAGATATTTCCAAGTTTATACAGATGGTGGTGTAGATATTTCCATGTTTATAGACATGGCGGTCTAGATATTTGCTTGTTTATAGAGATAGTGGTGTAGGTTTTTCCAAGTTTATAGAGACAGCGTTGTAGATATTTCCATGTTTATACAGATAGCGGTGAAGATATTTCCATGTTTATACAGATAGCGGTGTAGATATTTGCATGTTTATACAGTTAGCGTTGTAGGTATTTCCATGTTTATAGAGATAGTGGTGTAGATAATTCCAATTTTATACAGATAGTGTAGATATTTCCAAGTTCATACAGATAACGGTGTAGATATTTCCACGTTTATAGGGATGGCGGTTTAGATATTTCCATGTTCATACAGATGGCAGTGTAGATATTTCCATGTTTATACAGATGGCGGTGTAGATATTTTCATGTTTACACAGATGGCGGTGTAGATATTTCCATGTTTACACAGATAGCGGTGTAGACATTTCCATGTTTACACAGATAGCGGTGTGGATATTTCCATGTTTATGCAGATAGCGGTGTAGATATTTCCATGTTTATACAGATAGCGGTGCGGACATTTCCATGTTTATACAGATAGTAGTGCAGATATTTCCATGTTTATACAGATAGTAGTGCAGATATTTCCATGTTTATACAGATAGCAGTGTAGATATTTCCATCTTAATACAGATGGTGGTGTACATATCTCCATGTTCGTACAGATGGCGGTGTAGATGTTTCCATGTTTATAGAGATGGCGGTGTAGATATTTCCATGTTTATACAGATGGAGGTGTAGATATTTCCATGTTTATAGAGATGGCGGTGAAGATATTTCCATGTTTATTCAGATGACGGTGTAGATATTTCCATGTTTATAGAGATGGCGGTGTAGATATTTCCATGTTTATACAGAAAGCGGTGTTGATATTTCCATGTTTATACAGATAGCGGTGTAGATATTTCCATCTTAATACAGATGGCGGTGTAGATATTTCCATGTTCATACAGATGGTGGTGCAGATATTTCCATGTTCATACAGATGGCGATGTAGATATTTCCAAGTTTATAGAGGTAGCGGTGTAGTTATTTCCAACTTTATAGAGATAGCGGTGTAGATATGTCCACGTATATGCATATAGCTGTGTAGATATTTCCAGGTTCATACAGATAGCGGTGTAGATATTTCCATGTTCATACAAATAGTGGTGTAGATAATTCCATGTTCATACAGATAGCGGTGTAGATATTTCCATGTTCATACAGATAGCGGTGTAGATATTTCCATGTTCATACACATAAAGGTTTAGTTAATTCCACCTTCATAGAGAGGGCAGTGTAGATATTTCTATGTTCATACAGATGGCGGTGTAGATATTTACATGTTTAAAGAGATGGCGGTCTGGATCTTTTCTGTTTTATACAGATAGCGGTGTAGATATTTCCATGTTTAAAGAGATAGGGGTGTAGATATTTCCAATTTTATACAGATAGCATTGTAGATATTTCCATGTTCATACAGATAGCGGTGTAGATATTTCCACGTTTATAGGGATGGTGGTGTAGATATTTAGATGTTCATACAGATGGCGGTGTAGATATTTCCATGTTCATACAGATAGCGGTGTAAATAATTCCACCTTTATAGATATGGCGATGTAAATATTTCTATGTTCACACAGATGGCGGTGTAGATATTTACATGTTTATAGAGATGTCAGTCTAGATATTTTCTGGTTTATACAGATTGCAGTGTAGATATTTCCAAGTTATAGAGATAGGGTTGTAGATATTTCCATGTTTATACAGATGGCGGTGCAGATATTTAAATGTTTATACAGATAGCGGTGTAGATATTTCCATGTTCGTACAGATAGCGGTGTAGATATTTCCACGTTTATACAGATGGCGGTGTAGATATTTCCATGTTCATACAGATGGCATTGTACTTATTGCCATGTTTATAGAGATGGCGGTGTAGATATTTTCATGTTTACACAGATGGCGGTGTAGATATTTCCATGTTTACACAGAAAGCGGTGTAGGCATTTCCATGTTTACACAGACAGCGGTGTGGATATTTCCATATTTATGCAGATAGCGGTGTAGATATTTCCATGTTTATACAGATAGCTGTGTAGATATTTCCATCTTAATACAGATGGCGGTGTAGATATGTCCGTGTTGGTACAGATTGCGTTGTAGATAATTCCATGTTCATACAGATGGCGGTGTAGATATTTCGAAGTTTATAGAGATAGCGCTGTAGTTATTTCCATGTTTATGGAGAAATCTGTGGATATTTCCATGTATATGTCGATAGCTGTGTAGATATTTCCATGTTCATGCAGATAGCAGTGTAGATATTTCCATGTTCATCCAGATGCCGGTGTAGATATATCCATGTTCATAAAGATTGCGGTGAAGATATTTCCAAGTTCATACAGATGGCAGTGTAGATATTTCCATGTTCATAGAGATGGCGGTGTTGATATTTCCATGCTCATACAAATGGCGGTGTAGATATTTCCATCTTCATAGAGATGGCGGTGTAGATATTTCCATGTTTATGCAGATAGCAGTTTAGTTATTTCCATCTTTATAGAGATAGCAGTGTAGATATTTCCATTGATATACAGATAGCTGTGTAGATATTTTCATGTTCATACAGATAGCGGTGTAGATATTTTCATGTTCATACAGATAGCGGTGTAGATATTTCCATGCTCATACAGACGGTGTTGTAGATATTTCCATGTTCATACAGATAACGGTGTAGATATTTCGATGTTCATACAGATAGCGGTGTAGATATTTCCATGTTCATACAGTTAGCGGTGTAGATATTTCCATGTTCATACAGATGGCGGTGTAGATATTTCCATGTTTATGCAGATAGCGGTATAGATATTTCCAAGTTTATACAGATGGTGGTGTAGATATTTCCATGTTTATAGACATGGCGGTCTAGATATTTGCTTGTTTATAGAGATAGTGGTGTAGGTTTTTCCAAGTTTATAGAGACAGCGTTGTAGATATTTCCATGTTTATACAGATAGCGGTGAAGATATTTCCATGTTTATACAGATAGCGGTGTAGATATTTGCATGTTTATACAGTTAGCGTTGTAGGTATTTCCATGTTTATAGAGATAGTGGTGTAGATAATTCCAATTTTATACAGATAGTGTAGATATTTCCAAGTTCATACAGATAACGGTGTAGATATTTCCACGTTTATCGGGATGGCGGTTTAGATATTTCCATGTTCATACAGATGGCAGTGTAGATATTTCCATGTTTATACAGATGGCGGTGTAGATATTTTCATGTTTACACAGATGGCGGGGTAGATATTTCCATGTTTACACAGATAGCGGTGTAGACATTTCCATGTTTACACAGATAGCGGTGTGGATATTTCCATGTTTATGCAGATAGCGGTGTAGATATTTCCATGTTTATACAGATAGCGGTGCGGACATTTCCATGTTTATACAGATAGTAGTGCAGATATTTCCATGTTTATACAGATAGTAGTGCAGATATTTCCATGTTTATACAGATAGCAGTGTAGATATTTCCATCTTAATACAGATGGTGGTGTACATATCTCCATGTTCATACAGATGGCGGTGTAGATGTTTCCATGTTCATAGAGATGGTGGCGTAGATATTTCCATGTTTATGCCGATAGCGGTGTAGATATTTCCATGTTTATAGAGATGGCGGTGTAGTTATTTCCATGTTTATGGAGATAGCGGTGTAGATATTTCCATGTATATGCAGATAGCTGTGTAGATGTTTCCATGTTCATACAGATAGCGGTGTAGATAGTTCCATGTTCATACGGATGGCGGTGAAGTTATTTACATGTTCATACAGATGGCAGTGTAGATATTTCCATGTTTATAGAGATGGCGGTGTAGATATTTCCATGTTTATACAGATGGAGGTGTAGATATTTCCATGTTTATAGAGATGGCGGTGAAAATATTTCCATGTTTATTCAGATGACGGTGTAGATATTTCCATGTTTATAGAGATGGCAGTGTAGATATTTCCATGTTTATACAGAAAGCGGTGTTGATATTTCCATGTTTATACAGATAGCGGTGTAGATATTTCCATCTTAATACAGATGGCGGTGTAGATATTTCCATGTTCATACAGATGGTGGTGCAGATATTTCCATGTTCATACAGATGGCGATGTAGATATTTCCAAGTTTATAGAGGTAGCGGTGTAGTTATTTCCAACTTTATAGAGATAGCGGTGTAGATATGTCCACGTATATGCATATAGCTGTGTAGATATTTCCAGGTTCATACAGATAGCGGTGTAGATATTTCCATGTTCATACAAATAGTGGTGTAGATAATTCCATGTTCATACAGATAGCGGTGTAGATATTTCCATGTTCATACAGATAGCGGTGTAGATATTTCCATGTTCATACACATAAAGGTGTAGTTAATTCCACCTTCATAGAGAGGGCAGTGTAGATATTTCTATGTTCATACAGATGGCGGTGTAGATATTTACATGTTTAAAGAGATGGCGGTCTGGATCTTTTCTGTTTTATACAGATAGCGGTGTAGATATTTCCATGTTTAAAGAGATAGGGGTGTAGATATTTCCAATTTTATACAGATAGCATTGTAGATATTTCCATGTTCATACAGATAGCGGTGTAGATATTTCCACGTTTATAGGGATGGTGGTGTAGATATTTAGATGTTCATACAGATGGCGGTGTAGATATTTCCATGTTCATACAGATAGCGGTGTAAATAATTCCACCTTTATAGATATGGCGATGTAAATATTTCTATGTTCACACAGATGGCGGTGTAGATATTTACATGTTTATAGAGATGTCAGTCTAGATATTTTCTGGTTTATACAGATTGCAGTGTAGATATTTCCAAGTTATAGAGATAGGGTTGTAGATATTTCCATGTTTATACAGATGGCGGTGCAGATATTTAAATGTTTATACAGATAGCGGTGTAGATATTTCCATGTTTATACAGAAAGCGGTGTAGATATTTCCATGTTTACACAGATGGCGGTGTAGATATTTCCATGTTTATGCAGATAGCGGTGTAGATATTTACATGTTTATAGAGATGGCGGTCTAGATATTTCGATGTTTATAGTGATAGTGGTGTAGTTATTTCCAAGTTTATAGAGACTGCGGTGTAGATATTTCCATGTTTATACAGATAGCGGTGTAGATATTGCCATGTTTATAGAGATAGCGGTGTAGTAATTTCCGTCTTTATACGGATAGCGGTGAAGATATTTCCATGTTTACACAGATAGCCGTGTGGATATTTCCATGTTTATACAGATAGCGGTGTAGATATTTCCAAGTTTATGCAGATAGCGGTGCAGATATTTCCATGTTTATACAGATAGCGGTGAAGATATTTCCATGTTCATACAGATAGCGGTGTAGATATTTCCATGTTCATACAGATAGCGGTGTAGATATTTCCATGTTCATACAGACAGCGGTGTAGATATTTCCAAGTTCATACAGATAGCGGTGTAGATATTTCCATGTTCATACAGATAGCGGTGTAGATATTTGCATGTTCGTACAGATAGCGGTGTAGATATTTCCATGTTCATACAGATAACGGTTTAGATATTTCCATGTTCATACAGATAGCGGTGTAAATAATTCCACATTTATAGAGATGGTGGTGTAAATATTTCTATGTTCATACAGATGGCGGTGTAGATATTTCCATGTTCATAAAAATGGCGGTGTAGATATTTCCATGTTCATAGAGATGGCGGTGTAGATATTTCCATATTTATTCAGATAGCAGTGAAGTTATTTCCATGTTTATACAGACAGCAGTGAAGTTATTTCCATGTTTATAGAGATAGCAGTGTAGATATTTCCATTGATATACAGATAGCTGTGTAGATATTTGCATGTTCATACAGATAGCGGTGTAGATATTTCCATGTTCATACAGATAGCGGCGTAGATATTGCCATGTTCATACAGAGAGTGGTGTAGATATTTCCATGTTCATACTGATAGCGGTGTAGATATTTCCATGTTCATACAGATAGCGGTGTAGGTATTTCCATGTTCTTACAGTTAGCGGTGTAGATTTTCCATGTTCATACAGATGGTGGTGTAGACATTTCCATGTTCATACAGATGGCGGTGTAGATATTTCCATGTTCGTACGGATGGCAGTGTAGTTATTTCCATGTTCATACAGGTGGCGGTGTAGATATTTCCATGTTTATACAGATAGCAGTGTAGTTATTTCCATGTTTATAGAGATAGCAGTGTAGATATTTCCATTGTTATACAGATAGCTGTGTAGATATTTGCATGTTCATTCAGATAGCAGTTTAGATATTTCCATGTTTGTACAGATAGAGGTGTAGATATTTCAATGTTGATACAGACAGCGGTGTAGATATTTCCATGTTCATACAGATAACGGTGTAGATATTTCCATGTTCATACAGATGTCGGTGTAAATATTTCCATTTTCATACAGTTAGCGGTGTAGATATTCCCATGTTTATAGAGATGGCGGTGTAGATATTTTCATGTTTACACAGATGGCGGTGTAGATATGTCCGTGTTTACACAGATAACGGTGTAGACATTTCCATGTTTACACAGATAGCGGTGTGGATATTTCCATGTTTATGCAGATAGCGGTGTAGTTATTTCCATGTTTATACAGATAGCAGTGCGGATATTTCCATGTTTATACAGATAGTTGGGATGATATTTCCATCTTTTTTCAGATAGCGGTGTAGATATTTCCATGTTTATACAGATAGCAGTGTAGTTATTTCCAAGTTTATAGAGATAGCAGTGTAGATATTTCCATTGTTATACAGATAGCTGTGTAGATATTTGCATGTTCATTAAGATAGCAGTGTAGATATTTCCATGTTCGTACAGATAGAGGTGTAGATATTTCAATGTTGATACAGATAGCGGTGTAGATATTTCCATGTTCATACATATAACGGTGTAGATATTTCCATGTTCATACAGATGTCGGTGTAAATATTTCCATTTTCATACAGTTAGCGGTGTAGATATTCCCATGTTTATAGAGATGGCGGTGTAGATATTTTCATGTTTACACAGATGGCGGTGTAGATATTTCCGTGTTTACACAGATAACGGTGTAGACATTTCCATGTTTACACAGATAGCGGTGTGGATAGTTCCATGTTTATGCAGATAGCGGTGTAGATATTTCCATGTTTATACAGATAGCAGTGCGGATATTTCCGTGTTTATACAGATAGTTGGGCAGATATTTCCATGTTTATACAGATAGCAGTGTATATATTTCCATGTTAATACAGATGGCTGTGTAGATATATCCATGTTCGTACAGATGGCGTTGTACATATTTCCATGTTCATACAGACGGCGGTGTAGACATTTCGAAGTTTATAGAGAGAGCGCTGTAGTTATTTCCATATTTATAGAGAAATCTGTGTAGATATTTCCATGTATATGCAGATAGCTGTGTAGATATTTCCATATTCATGCAGATAGCGGTGTAGATATTTCCATGTTCATCCAGATGCCGGTGTAGATATATCCATGTTCATACAGATGGCGGTGAAGATATTTCCATGTTCATACTGATAGCGTTGTAGATATTTCCATGTTCATACAGATAACGGTGTAGATATTTCCATGTTCATACAGATAGCGATGCAGATATTTCCATGTTCATACCGTTTGCGGTGTAGATATTTCCATGTTCATAGAGATGGCGGTGTAGATATTTCCATGTTTATACAGATGGTGGTGTAGATATTTCCATGTTTACAGAGATAGTGGTGTAGTTATTTCCAAGTTTATAGAGACAGCGTTGTAGATATTTCCATGTTTATACAGATAGCAGTGTAGATATTTCAATGTTTATAGAAATAGTGGTGTAGATAATTTCAATTTTATACCGAGAGCAGTGAAGATATTTCCATGTTCATGCAGATAGCGGTGTAGTTATTTCCATGTTCATCCAGATGCCAGTGTAGATATATCCATGTTCATACAGATGGCGGTGAAGATATTTCCATGTTCATAAAACTGGCGGTGTAGATATTTCCATGTTCATAGAGATGGCGGTGTAGATATTTCCATGTTTATGCAGATAGCGGTATAGATATTTCCATGTTTTTACAGATGTTGGTGTAGATATTTCCGTGTTTATAGGGATGGCAGTCTAGATATTCCCATGTTTATAGAGATAGTTGTGTAGTTATTTCGAAGTTTATAGAGACAGAGTTGTAGATATTTCCATGTTTATACAGATAGCGGTGAAGATATTTCCATGTATATACAGATAGCGGTGTAGATATTTCCATGTTCATACAGATAGTGGTGTAGATATTTCCATGTTTATAGAGATAGTGGTGTAGATAATTCCAATTTTATACAGATAGCAGTGTAGATATTTATAAGTTCATAGTGATAGCGGTGTAGATATTTCCACGTTTGTAGAGATGGCAGTGTAGATATTTTCATGTTTACACAGATGGCGGTGTAGATATATCCATGTTTACACAGATAGCGGTATAGACATTTCCATGTTTACACAGATAGCGGTGTGGATATTTCCATGTTTATGCAGATAGCGGTGTAGATATTTCCATGTTTATACAGATAGCGGTGCGGTTATTTCCATGTTTATACAGATAGTGGTGCAGATATTTCCATGTTTATACAGATAGCGGTGCGGATATTTCCACGTTTATACAGATGGGCAGATATTTCCATGTTTATACAGATAGCGGTGTAGATATTTCCATCTTAATACAGATGGCGTTGTAGATATGTCCATGTTCGTACAGATGGCGGTATAGATATTTCCATGTTCATACAGATGGCGGTGTAGATATTTCGAAGTTTATAGAGATAGCGCTGTAGATATTTCCACATTTATAGAGATATCTGTGTAGATATTCCCATGTATATGCAGATAGCTGTGTAGATATTTCCATGTTTATGCAGATAGCGGTGTAGATATTTCCATGTTCATACAGATAGCGGTGTAGATATTTCAATGTTCATACAGATAGCGGTGTAGGTATTTCCATGTTCATACCAATAGTGGTGTAGATATTTCCATGTTCATACAGTTAGTGGTGTAGATATTTCCATGTTCATAAAGATGGCGGTGTAGATATTTACATGTTCATACAGATGGCGGTGTAGATATTTCCATGTTCGTACGGATGGCAGTGTAGATATTTCCATATTCATACAGGTGGCGGTGTAGATATTTCCATATTTATGCAGATAGCAGTGTAGTTATTTCCATGTTTACAGAGATAGCAGTGTAGATATTTCCTTTGATATACAGATAGCTCTGTAGATATTTACATGTTCATACAGATACCGGTGAAGATATTTCCATGTTTATACAGATAGCGGTGTAGATATTTCCATGTTTATACAGATAGCAGTGTAGATATTTCCATGTTTATAGAGATAGTGGTGTAGATAATTTCAATTTTATACAGAGAGCAGTGTAGATATTTCCAAGTTCATACAGATAGTGGTGTAGATATTTCCACGTTTATAGAGATGGCGGTGTAGATATTTCCATGTTCATACAGATGGCATTGTAGTTATTTCCATGTTTATAGGGATGGCGGTGTAGATATTTTCATGTTTACACAGATGGCGGTGTAGATATTTCCATGTTTACACAGATAGCGGTGTGGATATTTCCATGTTTATGCAGATAGCAGTGTAGATATTTCCATGTTTATACAGAGAGCAGTGCGGACATTTCCATGTTTATACGGATAGTTGGGCAGATATTTCCATGTTTATACAGATAGCGGTGTAGATATTTCCATCTTAATACAGATGGCGGTGTAGATATGTCCATGTTTGTACAGATGGCGGTGTAGATAATTCCATCTTCCTACAGATGGCGGTGTAGATATTTCGAAGTTTATAGAGATAGCGCTGTAGTTATTTCCATATTTACAGAGAAATCTGTGTAGATATTTCCAGGTATATTCAGAAATCTGTGTAGATATTTCCATCTTCATGCAGATTGCGGTGTAGATATTTCCATTTTCATCCAGATGTCGGTGTACATATATCGATGTTCATACAGATGGCGATGAAGATATTTCCATATTCATACAGGTGGCGGTGTAGATATTTCCATATTTATACAGATAGCATTGTAGTTATTTCCATGATTACAGAGATAGCAGTGTAGATATTTCCATTGATATACAGATAGCTGTGTAGATATTTGCATGTTCATACAGATAGCGGTGTAGATATTTCCATGTTCGTACTGATAGCGGTGTAGATATTTCCATGTTCATACAGATAGTGGTGTAGATATTTCCATGTTCATACAGATAACGGTGTATATATTTCCGTGTTCATACAGATAGCGGTGTAGATATTTCCATGTTCATACAGTTAGCGGTGTAGATATTTCCATGTTCATACAGATGGTGTTGTAGATATTTCCATGTTCATACAGATGGCGGTATAGATATTTCCATGTTCGTACAGATGGCGGTGTAGATATTTCCATGTTCATAGAGATGTCGGTGTAGATATTTTCATGTTTACGCAGATAGCGTTATAGATATTTCCATGTTTATACTGATGGTGGTGTAGATATTTCCGTGTTTATAGAGATGGCGGTCTAGATATTTCCATGTTTACAGAGATAGTGGTGTAGTTATTTCCAAGTTTATAGAGACAGCGTTCTAGATATTTCCATGTTTATACAGATAGTGGTGAAGATATTTCCATGTTTATACAGATAGTGGTGTAGATATTTCCATGTTTATACAGATAGCGGTGTAGATATTTCCATGTTTATAGAGATAGTGGTGTAGATAATTCCAATTTTATACAAATAGCAGTGTAGTTATTTCTAAGTTCATACAGATAGCAGTGTAGATATTTCCAAGTTTATAGAGATGGCGGTGTAGATATTTCCGTGTTCATACAGATGGCGGTGTAGATATTTCCATGTTTATAGAGATGGCGGGGTTGATATTTTCATGTTTACACAGATGGCGGGGTAGATAATTCCATGTTTACACTGATAGTGGTGTAGACATTTCCATGTTTACACAGATAGCGGTGCGGTTATTTCCATGTTTATAGAGATAGTGGTGGAGATATTTCCATGATTATACAGATAGCGGTGTAGATATTTCCATCTTAATACAGATGGAGGTGTAGATATGTCCATGTTCGTACAGATGGCGGTGTAGATACTTCCATGTTCATACAGATGGCGTTGTAGATATTTCGAAGTTTATAGAGATAGCCCTGAAGTTATTTCCATATTTATAGAGAAATCTGTGTAGATATTTCCATGTATATGCAGATAGCTGTGTAGATATTTCCATGTTCATGCGGATAGCGGTGAAGATATTTCCATGTTCAGATGCCGGTGTAGATATATCCATGTTCATACAGATGGCGGTGTAGATATTTACATGTTCGTACAGATGGCGGTGTAGATATTTCCATGTTCGTATGGATGGCAGTGTAGATATTTCCATATTCATACAGGTGGCAGTGCAGATATTTCCATGTTTATACAGATAGCAGTGTAGTTATTTCCATGTTTATAGAGATAGCAGTGTAGATATTTATACTGATATACAGATAGCTGTGTAGATATTTGCATGTTCATACAGATAGCGGTGTAGATATTTCCATGTTCGTACATATAGCGGTGTAGATATTTCCATGTTCATACAGATAGCGGTGTAGATATTTCCATGTTCATACAGATAACGGTGTAGATATTTCCATGTTCATACAGATAGCGGTGTAGATATTTCCATGTTCATACAGTTAGCGGAGTAGATATTTCCATGTTCATACAGATGGTGGTGTAGATATTTACATGTTCATGCAGATGGCGGTATAGATATTTCCATGTTCGTACAGATGGCGGTGTAGATATTTCCATGTTCATAGAGATGGCGGTGTAGATATTTTCATGTTTATGCAGATAGCGGTATAGATATTTCCATGTTTATACAAATGGTTGTGTAGATATTTCCATGTTCGTACAGATGGCAGTGTAGATATTTCCATGTTCATAGAGATGGCGGTGTAGATATTTTCATGTTTATGCAGATGGCGGTATAGATATTTCCATGTTTATACAGATGGTGGTGTAGATATTTCCATGTTTATAGAGATGGCGGTCTAGATATTTCCATTTTTACAGAGATAGTGGTGTAGTTATTTCCAAGTTTATAGAGACAGCGTTCTAGATATTTCCATGTTTATACAGATAGCGGTGAAGATATTTCCATGTTTATACAGATAGCGGTGTAGATATTTCCATGTTTATACAGATAGCAGTGTAGATATTTCCATGTTTATAGAGATAGTGGTGTAGATAATTTCAATTTTACCCAGAGAGCAGTGTAGATATTTCCAAGTTCATACAGATAGTGGTGTAGATATTTCCACGTTTATAGAGATGGCGCTGTAGATATTTCCATGTTCATACAGATGGCAGTGTAGATATTTCCATGTTTATAGGGATGGCGGTGTAGATATTTTCATGTTCATACAGTTAGCGGTGTAGATATTTCCATGTTCATACAGATAGCGGTGTAGATATTGCCATGTTCATACAGAGAGTGGTGTAGATATTTCCATGTTCATACTGATAGCGGTGTAGATATTTCCATGTTCATACAGATAGCGGTGTAGGTATTTCCATGTTCTTACAGTTAGCGGTGTAGATTTTCCATGTTCATACAGATGGTGGTGTAGACATTTCCATGTTCATACAGATGGCGGTGTAGATATTTCCATGTTCGTACGGATGGCAGTGTAGTTATTTCCATGTTCATACAGGTGGCGGTGTAGATATTTCCATGTTTATACAGATAGCAGTGTAGTTATTTCCATGTTTATAGAGATAGCAGTGTAGATATTTCCATTGTTATACAGATAGCTGTGTAGATATTTGCATGTTCATTCAGATAGCAGTTTAGATATTTCCATGTTCGTACAGATAGAGGTGTAGATATTTCAATGTTGATACAGATAGCGGTGTAGATATTTCCATGTTCATACAGATAACGGTGTAGATATTTCCATGTTCATACAGATGTCGGTGTAAATATTTCAATTTTCATACAGTTAGCGGTGTAGATATTCCCATGTTTATAGAGATGGCGGTGTAGATATTTTCATGTTTACACAGATGGCGGTGTAGATATGTCCGTTTTTACACAGATAACGGTGTAGACATTTCCATGTTTACACAGATAGCGGTGTGGATATTTCCATGTTTATGCAGATAGCGGTGTAGATATTTCCATGTTTATACAGATAGCGGTGCGGATATTTCCATGTTTATACAGATAGTTGGGCAGATATTTGCATCTTTATTCAGATAGCGGTGTAGATATTTCCATGTTTATAGAGATAGCAGTGTAGTTATTTCCAAGTTTATAGAGTTAGCAGTGTAGATATTTCCATTGTTATACAGATAGCTGTGTAGATATTTGCATGTTCATTAAGATAGCAGTGTAGATATTTCCATGTTCGTACAGATAGAGGTGTAGATATTTCAATGTTGATACAGATAGCGGTGTAGATATTTCCATGTTCGTACATATAACGGTGTAGATATTTCCATGTTCATACAGATAGCGGTGTAGATATTTCCATGTTCATACATATAACGGTGTAGATATTTCCATGTTCATACAGATGTCGGTGTAAATATTTCCATTTTCATACAGTTAGCGGTGTAGATTTTCCCATGTTTATAGAGATGGCGGTGTAGATATTTTCATGTTTACACAGATGGCGGTGTAGATATTTCCGTGTTTACACAGATAACGGTGTAGACATTTCCATGTTTACACAGATAACGGTGTAGACATTTCCATGTTTACACAGATAGCGGTGTGGATATTTCCATGTTTATGCAGATAGCGGTGTAGATATTTCCATGTTTATACAGATAGCGGTGCGGATATTTCCATGGTTATACAGATAGTTGGTCAGATATTTCCATGTTTATACAGATAGTGGTGTAGATATTTCCATGTTACAGATCGCGGCGTAGATATATCCATGTTCATACAGATGGCGGTGAAGATATTACCATGTTCATACAGATAGCCGTGTAGATATTTCCATGTTCATACTGATAACGGTGTAGATATTTCCATGTTCATACAGATTCCAGTGTAGATATTTCCATGTTTATACAGATGGCGGTGTAGATATTTTCATGTTTACACAGATGGCGGTGTAGATATTTCCATGTTTACACAGATAGCGGTGTAGACATTTCCATGTTTACACAGATAACGTTTTGGATATTTCCATGTTTATGCAGATAGCGGTGTAGATATTTCCATGTTTATACAGATAGCGGTTCGGACATTTCCATGTTTATACAGATAGTGGTGCAGATATTTCCATGTTTATACAGATAGCGGTGTAAAAATTTCCATCTTAATACAGATGGCGGTGTAGATATCTCCATGTTCGTACAGATGGCGGTGTAGATGTTTCCATGTTCATAGAGATGGTGGCGTAGACATTTCCATGTTTATGCAGATAGCGGTATAGATATTTCCATGTTTATACAGATGGTGGTTTACATATTTCCATGTTTATAGAGAATGCGGTCTAGATATTTCCATGTATAGAAATAGTGGTGTAGTTATTTCCAAGTTTATAGAGATGGCGTTGTAGATATTTCCATGTTTATACAGATAGTGGTGAAGATATTTCCATGTTTATACAGATAGCGGTGTAGATATTTCCATGTTTATAGACATAGTGATGTAGATAATTCCAATTTTATACAGATAGCAGTGTAGATATTTCCAAGTTCATACAGATAGCGGTGTAGATATTTCCACGTTTATAGGGATGGCGGTGTAGATATTTTCATATTTACACAGATGGCGGTGTAGATATTTTCATGTATATACAGATAGCGGTGAAGACATTTCCATGTTTACACAGATAGCGGTGTGGATATTTCCATGTTTATGCAGTTAGCGGTGTAGATATTTCCATGTTTATACAGATAGCGGTGCGGAAATTTCCATGATTGTACAGATAGTTGGGCAGATATTTCCATGTTTATACAGATAGCGGTGTATATATTTCCATCTTAATACAGATAGCGGTGTAGATATCTCCATGTTCATACAGATGGCAGTGTAGATATTTCGAAGTTTATAGAGATAGCGCTGTAGTTATTTCCATATTTATAGAGAAATCTGTGTAGATATTTCCATGTAAATGCAGGTCGCTTTGTAGATATTTCCATATTCATGCAGATAGCAGTGTAGATATTTCCATGTTCATCCAGATGCCGGTGTAGATATATTCGTGTTCATACAGATGGCGGTGACGATATTTCCATGTTCATACAGATGGCGGTGTAGATAATTCCATGTTCATACAAATGGCAATGTAGATATTTCCATGTTCATAGAGATGACGGTGTAGATATTTCCATGCTCATACAAATGGCGGTGTAGATATTTCCATGTTCATAGAGATGGCGGTGTAGATATTTCCATGTTTATACACATAGCAGTGTAGTTATTCCAATGGTTGTAGAGATAGCAGTGTAGATATTTCCATTGATATAAAGATAGCTGTGTAGATATTTGCATGTTCATACAGATTGCTGTTTAGATATTTCCATGTTCATACAGATAGCGGTGTAGATATTTCCATGTTCATATAGATAGCGGTGTAGATATTTCCAAGTTCATACAGATAGTGGTGTAGATATTTTCATGTTCATAGAGATAGCGGTGTAGATATTTCCATGTTCATACAGTTAGCGGTGTAGATATTTCCATGTTCATACAGGTGGCGGTGTAGATATTTCCATGTTTATACTGATAGCAGTGTAGTTACTTCCATGTTTATAGAGATAGCAGTGTAGATATTTCCATTGATATACAGATAGCTGTGTAGATATTTGCATGTTCATACAGATAGCGCTGTAGATATTTCCATGTTCATACAGATAGCTATGTAGATATTTCCATGTTCAGACAGATAGCGCTGTAGATATTTCCATGTTCATACAGATATCGGTGTAGATATTTCTATGTTCATACAGATAGCGGTGTAGATATTTCCATGTTCATACAGTTAGCGGTGTAGATATTTCCATGTTCATACAGATGGCGGTGTAGATATTTACATGTTTATAGAGATGGCGGTCTAGATATTTCCATGTATATAGAGATAGTGTGGTAGTTATTTCCAAGTTTATAGAGACAGCGTTGTAGATATTTCCATGTTTATACAGATAGCGGTGAAGATATTTCCATGTTTATACGGATAGCGGTGTAGATATTTAAATGTTTATACAGATAGCGGTGTAGACATTTCCATGTTTTTAGAGATAGGGGTGTAGATAATTCCTATTTTATACAGATAGCAGTGTAGATATTTCCAAGTTCATACAGATAGCGGTGTAGATATTTCCACGTTTATACAGATGGCAGTGTAGATATTTCCATGATCATACAGGTGGCGCTGTAGATATTTCCATGTTTATTGAGATGGCGGTGTAGGTATTTTCATGTTTACACAGATGGCGGTGTAGATATTTCCATGTTTACACAGATGGCGTTGTAGATATTTCCATGTTTACACAGAAAGCGGTGTAGACATTTCCATGTTTACACACATAGTTGTGTGGGTATTTCCATGTTTATGCAGATAGCGGTGTAGATATTTCCATGTTTATACAGATAGCGGTGCGGATATTTCCATGTTTATACAGATAGTTGGGCAGATATTTCCATGTTTATACAGATAGCAGTGTAGATATTTCCATCTTAATACAGATGGCGGTGTAGATATCTCCATGTTCGTACAGATGGCTTTGTAGATATTTCCATGTTCATACAGATGGCAGTGTAGATATTTCGAAGTTTATAGAGATAGCGCTGTTGTTATTTCCATATTTATAGAGAAATCTGTGTAGATATTTCCATGTGTATGCAGATAGCTGTGTAGATATTTCCATGTTCATGCAGATAGTGGTGTAGATATTTCCATGCTCATACAAATGGCGGTGTAGATATTTCCATGTTCATAGAGATGGCGGTGTAGATATTTCCATGTTTATGCAGATAGCAGTTTAGTTATTTCCATGTTTATAGAGATAGCAGTGTAGATATTTCCATTGATATACAGATAGCTGTGTGGATATTTGCATGTTCATACAGATAGCGGTGTAGATATTTCAATGTTCATACAGATAGCGGTGTAGATATTTCCATGTTCATACAGTTAGCGGTGTAGATATTTCCATGTTCATATGGATGGCGGTGTAGATATTCACATGTTCATACAGATGGAGGTGTAGTTACTTCCATGTTCGTACAGATGGCAGTGTAGATATTTCCACGATCATAGAGATGGCGGCGTAGATATTTCCATGTTTATGCAGATAGCGGTATAGGTATTTCCGTGTTTATACAGATGGTGGTGTAGATATTTCCATGTTTATAGAGATGGCAGTCTAGATATTTGCATGTTTATAGAGATAGTGGTGTAGTTATTTCCAAGTTTATAGAGACGGCGTTGTAGATATTTCCATGTTTATACAGAAAGCGGTGAAGATATTTCCATGTTGATAGAGATAGTGGTGTAGATAATTCCAACTTTATACATATAGCAGTGTAGATATTTCCAAGTTCATACAGATAGCGGTGTGGATATTTCCACGTTTATAGAGATGGCGGTGTAGATATTCCATGTTCATACAGTTTGTGGTGTAGATATTTCCATGTTTATAGAGATGGCTGTGTAGATATTTTCATGTTTACACAGATGGCGGTGTAGATATTTTCATGTTTACACATATAGCGGTGTAGACATTTCCATGTTTACACAGATAGCTTTGAGGATATTTCCATGTTTATGCAGATAGCGGTGTAGATATTTCCATGTTTATACAGATAGCGGTGCGGCTATTTCCATGTTTATACAGATAGTTGGGCAGATATTTCCATGTTTATACAGATAGCAGTGTAGATATGTCCATCTTAATACAGATGGCGGTGTAGATATCTCCAAGTTCGTACAGATGGCGGTGTAGATATTTCCAAGTTCATACAGATAGCGGTGTAGATATTTCCACGTTTATAGAGATGGCGGTGTAGATATTTCCATGTTCATTCAGATGGCGGTGTAGATGTTTCCATGTTTATAGAGATGGCGGTGTAGATATTTCCATGTTCATTCAGATAGCGGTGTAGATATTTCCATGTTAATCCAGATGCCGGTGTAGATATATCCATGTTCATACAGATGGCGGTGAAGATATTTCCATGTTCATACAAATGTCGGTGTAGATATATCCATGTTCATAGAGATGGCGGTCTAGATATTTCCATGCTCATACAAATGGCTGTGTAGATATTTCCATGTTAGTAGAGATGGCGGTGTAGATATTTCCATGTTTACATAGATAACGGTGTAGATATATCCATGTTCATACAGAGAGAGGTGTAGTTATTTCCATGTTCATACAGTTAGCGGTGTAGATATTTCCATGTTCATACAGATGGCGGTGTAGATATTTATATGTTCATACAGATGGCGGTGTAAAGATTTCCATGTTCGTACAGATGGCGGTGTAGGTATTTCCATGTTCATAGAGATGGCGGTGAAGATATTTCCATGTTTATGCAGATAGCAGTATAGTTATTTCCATGTTTATACAGATGGTGGTGTAGATATTTCCATGTTTATAGAGATGGCGGTCTAGATATTTCCATGTTTATAGAGATCTTCGTGTAGTTATTTCCAAGTTTATAGAGAGAGCGTTGTAGATATTTCCATGTTTATACAGATAGCGGTGAAGATATTTCCATGTTTATACAGATAGCGGTGTAGATATTTCCATGTTTATACGGATAGCGGTGTAGATATTTCCATGTTTATAGAGATAGTGGTGTAGATACTTCCAATTTGATACAGATAGCAGTGTAGATATTTCCAGGTTCATACAGATAGCGGTGTAGATATTCCCACGTTTATAGAGATGGCGGTGTAGATATTTCCATGTTCATACAGATGGCGTTGTAGATATTTCCATGTTTATAGAGATGGCGGTGTAGATATTTTCATGTTTACACAGATGGCGGTGAAGATATTTCCATGCTAACACTGATAGCGGTGTAGACATTTCCATGTTTACACAGATAGCGGTGTGGATATTTCCATGTTTATGCAGAGAGCGGTGTAGATATTTCCATGTTTATACTGATAGCGCTACAGTTATTTCCATGTTTATACAGATAGTGGTGCAGATATTTCCATGTTTATACAGATAGCGGTGTAGATATTTCCATCTTAATACAGATGGCGGTGTAGATATGTAAATGTTCGTACAGATGGCGGTGTAGATATTTCCATGTTCATACAGATGGCGGAGTAGATATTTCGAACTTTATAGAGATAGCGCTGTAGATATTTCCATATTTATAGAGAAATCTGTGTAGATATTTCCATGTATATGCAGATAGCTGTGTAGATATTTCCATGTTCATGCAGATAGCGGTATAGATATTTCCATGTTCATACAGATGGCGGTGTAGATATTTCCATGTTCATACAAATGGCTGTGTAGATATTTCCATGTTCATAGAGATGGCGGTGTAGATATTTCCATGTTCATACAAATGGTTGTGTAGATAATTCCATGTTCATAGAGATGGCGGTGTAGATATTTCCATCTTTATACAGATAGTAGAGTAGTTATTTCCATGTTTATAGAGATAGCAGTGTAGATATTTCCACTGATATACAGATAGCTTTGTATATATTTGCATGTTCATACAGATAGCGGTGTAGATATTTCCATGTTGATACAGATAGCACTGTAGATATTTCCATGTTCATATAGATAGCGGTGTAGATATTTCCATATTCATACAGATAGCGGTGTAGATATTTCCATGTTCATACACTTAGCGGTGTAGATATTTCCATGTTCATACAGTTGGCGTTGTAGATATTTACATGTTCATACAGATGGCGCTGTACATATTTTCATGTTCGAGCGGATGGCAGTGTAGTTCTTTCCATGTTCATACAGGTGGCGGTGTAGATATTTAAATGTTTACACAGATAGCAGTGTAGATATTTCCATGTTTATAGAGATAGCAGTGTAGATATTTCCATTGACATACAGATAGCTGTGTAGATATTAGCATGTTCATACAGATAGCGGTGTAGATATTTCCATGTTCATACAGATAACGGTGTATATATTTCAATTTTCATACAGATAGCGGTGAAGATATTTCCATGTTTACACAGAAAGCGTTGTAGACATTTCCATGTTTATAGAGATGGCGGTGTAGATATTTTCATGTTTACGCAGATGGCGGTGTAGATATTTCCATGTTTACACAGAAAGCGGTGTAGACATTTCCATGTTTACACAGACAGTGGTGTGGATATTTCCATGTTTATGCAGATAGCGGTGTAGATATTTCCATGTTTATACAGATAGCGGTGCAGATATTTCCTTGTTTATACAGATAGTTGGGGAGATATTTCCATGTTTATACAGATAGCTGTGTATATATTTCAATGTTAATACAGATGTCGGTGTAGATATCTCCATGTTCGTACAGATGGCGGTGTAGATATTTCCATGTTCATACAGATGGCAATGTAGATATTTCGAAGTTTATAGAGATAGCGCTGTAGTTATTTCCATATTTATAGAGAAATCTGTGTA
Organism: Gorilla gorilla gorilla; assembly: GCF_029281585.2. Classification (NCBI taxonomy): domain Eukaryota; kingdom Metazoa; phylum Chordata; class Mammalia; order Primates; family Hominidae; genus Gorilla; species Gorilla gorilla. Next base: position 2,290,854 of record NC_073239.2, on the reverse strand, counting down.
GATATTTCCATGTTCATGCAGATAGCGGTGTAGATATTTCCATGTTCATCCAGATGCCGGTGTAGATATTTCCATGTTCATACAGATGGCGGTGTAGATATTTCCATGTTCGTACAGATGGCGGTGTAGATATTTCCATGTTCATACAGGTGGCGGTGTAGATATTTCCATGTTTTTACAGATAGCAATGTAGTTATTTCCATGTTTATAGAGATAGCAGTGTAGATATTTCCGTTGATATACAGAGAGTTTTGTAGATATTTGCATGTTCATACAGATAGCGGTGTAGATATTTACATGTTCATACAGATAGCGGTGTAGATATTTCCATGTTCATACACTTAGCGGTGTAGATATTTCCATGTTCATACAGATAACGGTGTAGATATTTCCATGTTCATACAGATAACGGTGTAGATATTTCCATGTTCATACAGTTAGCGGTGTAGATGTTTCCATGTTCATACAGATGGCGGTGTAGATATTTACATGTTCATACAGATGGCGGTGTAGATATTTCCATGTTCATAGAGATGGTGTCGTAGATATTTCCATGTTTATGCAGATAGCGGTATAGGTATTTCCATGTTTATACAGATGGTGGTGTAGATATTTCCATGTTTATAGAGATGGCGGTCAAGATATTTCCATGTTTATGGAGATAGTGTTGTAGTTATTTCCAAGTTTATAGAGATGGTGTTGTAGGTATTTCCATGTTTATACAGATAGCGGTGAAGATATTTCCATGTTTATACAGTTAGCGGTGTATATTTTCCATGTTTATACAGATAGTGGTGTAGATATTTCCATGTTTATAGAGATAGTGGTGTAGATAATTCCAATTTTATACAGATAGCAATGTAGTTCTTTCCAAGTTCATACAGATAGCGGTGTAGATATTTCCACGTTTATAGAGATGGCGGTGTAGAGATTTCCATGTTCATACAGATGGCGGTGTAGATATTTCCATGCTCATAGAGATGGCGGTGTAGATATTTTCATGTTTACACAGATGGCGGTGTAGATATTTCCATGTTTACACAGATAGCGGTGTAGACATTTCCATGTTTACACAGATAGCGGTGTGGATATTTCCATATATATGCAGATAGCAGTGTAGATATTTCCATGTTTATACAGATAGCGTTGCGGATATTTCCATGTTTGTACAGATAGTTGGGCAGATATTTCCATGTTTATACAGATAGCGGTGTAGATATTTCCATCTTAATACAGATGGCGGTGTAGATATGTCCATGTTCATACAGACGGCGGTGTAGATATTTCGAAGTTTATAAAGACAGCGATGTAGTTATTTCCATATTTATAATCTGTGTAGATATTTCCATGTATATGCAGATAGCTGTGTAGATATTTCCATGTTCATGCAGATAGCAGTGTAGATATTTCCATGTTCATCCAGATGCCGGTGTAGATATATCCATGTTCATGCAGATGGCGGTGAAGATACTTCCATGTTCATACAGATGGCGGTGTAGATATTTCCATGTTCATTCAAATGTCGGTGTAGATATTTCCATGTTCATATAGATGGCGGTGTAGATATTTCCATGTTTATACAGATAGCAGTGTAGTTATTTCCATGGTTATAGAGATAGCAGTGTAGATATTTCCATTGATATACAGATAGCTGTGTAGATATTTGCATGTTCATACAGATAGCGGTGTAGATAATTCCATGTTCATAAAGATAGCGGTGTAGATATTTCCATGTTCATACAGATAGCGGTGTAGATATTTCCATTTTCATACAGATAGCGGTGTAGATATTTACATGTTCATTCAGATGGCGGTGTAGATATTTCGAAGTTCTTAGAGATAGCCCTGTAGATTTTTCCATATTTATAGAGAAATCTGTGTAGATATTTCCATCTATTTGCAGATAGCTGTGTAGATATTTCCATGTTCAGGCTGATAGCGGTGTAGTTATTTCCATGTTCATCCAGATGCCGGTGTAGATATATCCATGTTCGTACGGATAGCGGTGAAGATATTTCCATGTTCATGCAGATAGCGGTGTAGATTTTTCCATGTTCATACAGATGGCTGTGTAGATATATCCATGTTCATGCAGATGATGGTGAAGATATTTCCATGTCCATACAGATAGCGGGGTAGATATTTCCATGTTCATACAGATAGCGGTGTAGATATTTCCATGTTCATACACATGGCTGTGTAGATATTTCCATGTTCATAGAGATGGCGGTGTAGATATTTCCATGTTCATACAAATGGCGGTGTAGATATTTCCATGTTCATAGAGATGGCGGTGTAGATATTTCCATGTTTATACAGATAGTAGTGTAGTTATTTCCATGTTTATAGAGATAGCAGTGTAGATATTTCCATTGATATGCAGATAGCTGTGTAGATATTTGCATGTTCATACAGATAGCGGTGTAGATATTTCCATGTCCATACAGATGGCGGTGTAGATATTTCGAAGTTCGTAGAGATAGCGCTGTAGATTTTTCCATATTTGTAGAGAAATCTGTGTAGATATTTCCATCTATATGCAGATAGCTGTGTAGATATTTCCAAGTTCAGGCAGATAGCGGTGTAGATATTTCCATGTTCATCCAGATGCCGGTGTAGATATATCCATGTTCGTACGGATAGCGGTGAAGATATTTCCATGTTCAAACAGATGGCGGTGTAGATATTTCCATGTTCATACAAATGGCGGTGTAGATATTTCCATGTTCATAGAGATGGCGGTGTAGATATTTCCATGTTCATACAAATGGCGTTGTAGTTATTTCCATGTTCATAGAGATGGCGGTGTAGGTATTTCCATGTTTATACAGATAGTAGTGTAGTTATTTCCATGTTTATAGAGATAGCAGTGTAGATATTTCCATTGATATACAGATAGCTGTGTAGATATTTGCATGTTCATACAGATAGCGGTGTAGAAATTTCCATGTTCATACAGATAGCGGTGTAGATATTTCCATGTTCATACAGATAGCGGTGTAGATATTTCCATGTTCATACAGATAGCGGTGTAGATATTTCCAAGTTCATACACTTAGCCGTGTAGTTATTTCCATGTTCATACAGATGGCGGTGTAGATATTTACATGTTCATACAGATGGCGGTGTAGATATTTCCATGTTCGTACGGATGGCAGTGTAGATATTTCCATGTTCAGACAGGAGGCGGTGTAGATATTTACATGTTTATACAGATAGCAGTGTATACATTTCCAAGTTTATAGAGAAAGCAGTGTAGATATTTCCATTGATATACAGATAGCTGTGTAGATATTTGCATGTTCATACAAATAGCGGTGTAAATATTTCCATGTTCATACAGAAAACGGTGTAGATATTTACATGTTCACACAGATGGCGGTGTAGATATTTCCATGTTCGTACAGATGGCGGTGTTGATATTTCCATGTTCATAGAGATGGCGGTGTAAATACTTCTATGTTTATGCAGATAGCGGTATAGATATTTCCATGTTTATACAGATGGTGGTGTAGATATTTCCATGTTTATAGAGATGGCGGTCTAGAAATTTCCATGTTTATAGAGATAGTGGTGTAGTTATTTCCAAGTTTATAGAGACAGCGTTGTAGATATTTCCATGTTTATACAGATAGCAGTGAAGATATTTCCAAGATAATACAGATAGCGGTGTAGATATTTAAATATTTATACAGATAGCGGTGTAGATATTTCCATGTTTATAGAGATAGTGGTGTAGATAATTCCAATTTTATACAGATAGCAGTGTAGATATTTCCATGTTCATACAGATAGCGGTGTAGATATTTCCACGTTTATACAGATGGCGGTGTAGATATTTCCATGTTCATACAGATGGCGTTGTACTTATTGCCATGTTTATAGAGATGGCGGTGTAGATATTTTCATGTTTAAACAGATGGCGGTGTAGATATTTCCATGTTTAAACAGAAAGCGGTGTAGGCATTTCCATGTTTACACAGACAGCGGTGTGGATGTTTCCATGTTTACGCAGATAGCGGTGTAGATATTTCCATGTTTATACAGATAGCGGTGTAGATATTTCCATCTTAATACAGATGGCGGTGTAGATATGTCCATGTTCGTACAGATTGCGTTGTAGATAATTCCATGTTCATACAGATGGCGGTGTAGATATTTCGAAGTTTATAGAGATAGCGCTGTTGTTATTTCCATGTTTATAGAGAAATCTGTGGATATTTCCATGTATATGTCGATAGCTGTGTAGATATTTCCATGTTCATGCAGATAGCAGTGTAGATATTTCCATGTTCATCCAGATGCCGGTGTAGATATATCCATGTTCATACAGATGGCGGTGAAGATATTTCCATGTTCATACAGATGGCAGTGTAGATATTTCCATGTTCATAGAGATGGCGGTGTTGATATTTCCATGCTCATACAAATGGCGGTGTAGATATTTCCATGTTCATAGAGATGGCGGTGTAGATATATCCATGTTTATGCGGATAGCAGTGTAGTTATTTCCAAGTTTATAGAGATAGCAGTGTAGATATTTCCATTGATATACATATAGCTGTGTAGATATTTTCATGTTCATACAGATAGCGGTGTAGATATTTCCATGTTCATACAAATAGCGGTGTAGATATTTCGAAGTTTATAGAGATAGCGCTGTAGTTATTTCCATGTTTATAGAGAAATCTGTGGATATTTCCATGTATATGTCGATAGCTGTGTAGATATTTCCATGTTCTTGCAGATAGCAGTGTAGATATTTCCATGTTCATCCAGATGCCGGTGTAGATATATCCATGTTCATTCAGATGGCGGTGAAGATATTTCCATGTTCATACAGATGGCAGTGTAGATATTTCCATGTTCATAGAGATGGCGGTGTTGATATTTCCATGCTCATACAAATGGCGGTGTAGATATTTCCATGTTCATAGAGATGGCGGTGTAGATATTTCCATGTTTATGCAGATAGCAGTGTAGTTATTTCCGTGTTTATAGAGATAGCAGTGTAGATATTTCCATTGATATACATATAGCTGTGTAGACATTTTCATGTTCATACAGATAGCGGTGTAGATATTTCCACGTTCATACAGATAGCGGTGTAGATATTTCCATGCTCATACAGACGGTGGTGTAGATATTTCCATGTTCATACAGATAACGGTGTAGATATTTCGATGTTCATACAGATAGCGGTGTAGATATTTCCATGTTCATACAGTTAGCGGTGTAGATATTTCCATGTTCATACAGATGGCGGTGTAGATATTTCCATGTTTATGCAGATAGCGGTATAGATATTTCCAAGTTTATACAGATGGTGGTGTAGATATTTCCATGTTTATAGACATGGCGGTCTAGATATTTGCATGTTTATAGAGATAGTGGTGTAGGTTTTTCCAAGTTTATAGAGACAGCGTTGTAGATATTTCCATGTTTATACAGATAGCGGTGAATATATTTCCATGTTTATACAGATAGCGGTGTAGATATTTGCATGTTTATACAGTTAGCGTTGTAGGTATTTCCATGTTTATAGAGATAGTGGTGTAGATAATTCCAATTTTATACAGATAGTGTAGATATTTCCAAGTTCATACAGATAACGGTGTAGATATTTCCACGTTTATAGGGATGGCGGTTTAGATATTTCCATGTTCATACAGATGGCAGTGTAGATATTTCCATGTTTATACAGATGGCGGTGTAGATATTTTCATGTTTACACAGATGGCGGTGTAGATATTTCCATGTTTACACAGATAGCGGTGTAGACATTTCCATGTTTACACAGATAGCGGTGTGGATATTTCCATGTTTATGCTGATAGCGGTGTAGATATTTCCATGTTTATACAGATAGCGGTGCGGACATTTCCATGTTTATACAGATAGTATTGCAGATATTTCCATGTTTATACAGATAGCAGTGTAGATATTTCCATCTTAATACAGATGGTGGTGTAGATATCTCCATGTTCGTACAGATGGCGGTGTAGATGTTTCCAAGTTCATAGAGATGGTGGCGTAGATATTTCCATGTTTATGCAGATAGCGGTGTAGATATTTACATGTTTGTAGAGATGGCGGTCTAGATACTTCGATGTTTATAGTGATAGTGGTGTAGTTATTTCCAAGTTTATAGAGACTGCGGTGTAGATATTTCCATGTTTATACAGATAGCGGTGTAGATATTGCCATGTTTGTAGAGATAGCGGTGTAGTTATTTCCGTCTTTATACAGATAGCGGTGAAGCTATTTCCATGTTTACACAGATAGCCGTGTGGATATTTCCATGTTTATACAGATAGCGGTGTAGATATTTCCAAGTTTATGCAGATAGCGGTGCAGATATTTCCATGTTTATACAGATAGCGGTGAAGATATTTCCATGTTCATACAGATAGCGGTGTAGATATTTCCATGTTCATACAGACAGCGGTGTAGATATTTCCAAGTTCATACAGATAGCGGTGTAGATATTTCCATGTTCATACAGATAGCGGTGTAGATATTTCCATGTTCATACAGATAGCGGTGAAGATATTTGCATGTTCATACAGATAGCGGTTTAGATATTTCCATGTTCATACACTTAGCGGTGTAAATAATTCCACATTTATAGAGATGGTGGTGTAAATATTTCTAAGTTCATACAGATGGCGGTGTAGATATTTACATGTTTATAGATATGGCCGTCTAGATATTTCCTGGTTTATACAGATAGCGGTGTAGATATTTCCAAGTTTATAGAGATAGCATTGTAGATATTTCCATGTTCATACAGATAGCGTTGTAGATATTTCCATGTTTATTCAGATGGCGGTGTAGATATTTCCATGTTTATACAGATAGCGCTGTAGATATTTCCATGTTTATACAGATAGCGGTGTATATATTTCCATCTTAATACAGATGGCGGTGTAGATATCGCCATGTTCATACACATGGCAATGTAGATATTTCGAAATTTATAGAGATAGCGCTGTAGTTATTTCCATATTTATAGAGAAATCTGTGTAGATATTTCCATGTAAATGCAGATCGCTTTGTAGATATTTCCATGTTCATGCAGATAGCAGTGTAGATATTTCCATGTTCATCCAGATGCCGGTGTAGATATATCCGTGTTCATACAGATGGCGGTGAAGATATTTCCATGTTCATACAGATGGCGGTTTAGATAATTCCATGTTCATACAAATGGCGGTGTAGATATTTCCATGTTCATACAAATGGCGGTGTAGATATTTCCATGCTCATACAAATGGCGGTGTAGATATTTCCATGTTCATAGAGATGGCGGTGTAGATATTTCCATGTTTATATAGATAGCAGTGTAGTTATTTCCATGGTTATAGAGATAGCAGTGTAGATATTTCCATTGATATACAGATAGCTGTGTAGATATTTGCATGTTCATACAGATAGCTGTGTAGACATTTCCATGTTCATAAAGATAGCGTTGTAGATATTTCCATGTTCATACAGATAGCGGTGTAGATATTTCCAAGTTCATACAGATAGTGGTGTAGATATTTCCATGTTCATAGAGATAGCGGTGTAGATATTTCCATGTACATACAGTTAGCGGTGTAGATAGTTCCATGTTCATACAGATGGCGGTGTAGATATTTACATGTTCATACAGATGGCGCTGTAGATATTTCCATGTTTATTGAGATGGCGGTGTAGGTATTTTCATGTTTACACAGATGGCGGTGTAGATATTTCCATGTTTACACAGAAAGCGGTGTAGACATTTCCATGTTTACGCAGATAGCGGTGTGGGTATTTCCATGTTTATGCAGATAGCGGTGTAGATATTTCCATGTTTATACAGATAGCGGTGCGGATATTTCCACCTTTATACAGATATTTGGGCAGATATTTCCATGTTTATACAGATAGCAGTGTAGATATTTCCATCTTAATACAGATGGCGGTGTAGATATCTCCATGTTCGTACAGATGGCGGTGTAGATATTTCCATGTTAATACAGATGGCAGTGTAGATATTTCGAAGTTTATAGAGATAGCGCTGTAGGTATTTCCATATTTATAGAGAAATCTGTGTAGATATTTCCATGTGTATGCAGATAGCTGTGTAGATATTTCCATGTTGATACAGATAGCGGTGTAGATATTTCCGTGTTCATAGAGATAGCGGTGTAGATATTTCCATATTCATACAGATAGCGGTGTAGATATTTCCATGTTCATACAGTTAGCGGCGTAGATATTTCCATGTTCATACACTTAGCGGTGTAGATATTTCCATGTTCAAACAGTTGGCGGTGTAGATATTTACATGTTCATACAGATGGCGGTGTAGATATTTCCATGTTCATACGGATGGCAGTGTAGATCTTTCCATGTTCATACAGGTGGCGGAGTAGATATTTCCATGTTTATACAGATATCCGTGTAGATATTTCCATGTTTATAGAGATAGCAGTGTAGATATTTCCATTGATATACAGATAGCTGTGTAGATATTTGCATGTTCATACAGATAGCGGTGTAGATATTTCCATGTTCAAACAGATAACGGTGTATATATTTCAATTTTCATACAGATAGCGGTGAAGATATTTCCATGTTTACACAGAAAGCGGTGTAGACTTTTCCATGTTTATAGAGATGGCGGTGTAGATATTTTCATGTTTACACAGAAGGCGGTGTAGATATTTCCATGTTTACACAGAAAGCGGTATAGACATTTCCATGTTTACACAGACGTCGGTGTGGATATTTCCATGTTTATGCAGATAGCGGTGTAGATATTTCCATGTTTATACAGATAGCGGTGCAGATATTTCCTTGTTTATACAGACAGTTGGGGAGATATTTCCATGTTTATACAGATAGCTGTGTATATTTTTCCATCTTAATACAGATGTCGGTGTAGATATCTCCATGTTCGTACAGATGGCGGTGTAGTTATTTCCATGTTCATACAGATGGCAATGTAGATATTTCTAAGTTTATAGAGATAGCGCTGTAGTTATTTCCATATTTATAGAGAAATCTGTGTAGATATTTCCATGTATATGCAGATAGCTATGTAGATATTTCCATGTTCATGCAGATAGCGGTGTAGATATTTCCATGTTCATCCAGATGCCGGTGTAGATATTTCCATGTTCATACAGATGGCGGTGTAGATATTTCCATGTTCGTACAGATGGCGGTGTAGATATTTCCATGTTCATACAGGTGGCGGTGTAGATATTTCCATGTTTTTACAGATAGCAGTGTAGGTATTTCCATGTTTATACAGATAGCAGTGTAGATATTTCCATTGATATACAGATAGCTTTGTAGATATTTGCATGTTAATGCAGATAGCGGTGTAGATATTTACATGTTCATACAGATGGCGGTGTAGATATATCCATGTTCATAGAGATGGTGGCGTAGATATTTCCATGTTTATGCAGATAGCGGTATAGGTATTTCCATGTTTATACAGATGGTGGTGTAGATATTTCCATGTTTATAGAGATGGCGGTCAAGATATTTCCATGTTTATGGAGATAGTGTTGTAGTTATTTCCAAGTTTATAGGGATGGCGTTGTAGGTATTTCCATGTTTATACAGATAGCGGTGAAGATATTTCCATGTTTATACAGTTAGCGGTGTAGATTTTCCATGTTTATACAGATAGTGGTGTAGATATTTCCATGTTTATAGAGATAGTGGTGTAGATAATTCCTATTTTATACAGATAGCAATCTAGTTATTTCCAAGTTCATACAGATAGCGGTGGAGATATTTCCACGTTTATAGAGATGGCGGTGTAGATATTTCCATGTTCATACAGATGGCGGTATAGATATTTCCATGTTTATAGAGATGGTGGTGTAGATATTTTCATGTTTACACAGATGGCGGTGTAGATATTTCCATGTTTACACAGATAGCGGTGTAGACATTTCCATGTTTACACAGATAGCGGTGTGGATACTTCCATATATATGCAAATAGCGGTGTAGATATTTCCATGTTTATACAGATAGCGTTGCGGATATTTCCATGTTTGTACAGATAGTTGGGCAGATATTTCCATGTTTATACAGATAGCGGTGTAGATATTTCCATCTTAATACAGATGGCAGTGTAGGTATGTCCATGTTCATACAGATGGCGGTGTAGATATTTCGAAGTTTATAGAGATAGCGGTGTAGATATTTCCATATTAATAATCTGTGTAGATATTTCCATGTATATGCAGATAGCTGTGTAGATATTTCCATGTTCATGCAGATAGCAGTGTAGATATTTCCATGTTCATCCAGATGCCGGTGTAGATATATCCATGTTCATACAGATGGCGGTGAAGATATTTCCATGTTCATACAGATGGCGGTGTAGATATTTCCATGTTCATCTAGATGGCCGTGTAGATAATTCCATGCTCATACAAATGGCTTTGTAGATATTTCCATGTTCATAGAAATGGCGGTGTAGATATTTCCACATTTATACAGATAGCAGTATAGTTATTTCCATGGTAATAGAGATAGCAGTGTAGATATTTCCATTGATATACAGGTAGTTGTGTAGACATTTGCATGTTCATACAGATAGCGGTGTAGATATTTCCATGTTCATACAGATAGCGGTGTAGATATTTCCATGTGCATACAGATAGCGGTGTAGATATTTCCATGTTCACACAGATAACGGTGTAGATATTTCCATGTTCATACAGATAGCGGTGTAAATATTTCCATGCTCATACAGTTAGCGGTTTAGATATTTCCATGTTCATACAGATGGCGGTGTAGATATTTCTATGTTCGTACAGATGGCGGTGTAGATATTTCCATGTTCATAGAGATGGCGGTGTAGATATTTCCATGTTTATGCAGATAGCGGTATAGATATTTCCATGTTTATACAGATGGTGTTGTAGATATTTCCATGTTTATAGACATGGCGGTCTAGATATTTCCATGTTCATTGAGATAGTGGTGTAGATTTTTAAAAGTTTATAGAGACAGCGTTGTAGATATTTCCATGTTTATACAGATAGCGGTGAAGATATTTCCATGTTTATACAGATAGGGGTGTAGATATTTCCATGTTTATAGAGATAGCAGTGAAGGTATTTCCACGTTTATAGAGATAGTGGTGTAGATAATACGAATTTTATACAGATAGCAGTGTAGATATTTCCAAGTTCATACAGATAGCGGTGTAGATATTTCCATGTTCATACAGGTGGCGGTGTAGCTATTTACATGTTCATACATATGGCGGTGTAGATATTTCCATGTTCGTGCAGATGGCGGTGTAGATATTTCCATGTTCATAGAGATGGCGGTGTAGATATTTCCATGTTTATGCAGATAGCGTTATAGATATTTCCATGTTTATTCAGATGGTGGTGTAGATATTTCCATGTTTATAGAGATGGCAGTCTAGATATTTCCATTGATATACAGATAGCAGTGTAGATATTTAAAAGTTCATACAGATAGCGGTGTAGATATTTCCATGTTAATACAAATGGCGGTGTAGATATTTAAATGTTCATAGAGATAGCGGTGTAGATATTTTCATGCTCATACAGATTGCGGTTTAGATATTTCCATGTTCATACAGATATCAGTGTAAATAATTCCACCTTTGTAGAGATGGCGGTGTAAATATTTCTATGTTCATACAGAGGGCGGTGTAGATATTTACATGTTTATAGAGATGTCAGTCTAGATATTTTCTGGTTTATACAGATAGCGGTGTTGATATTTCCAAGTTTATAGAGATAGCGTTGTAGATATTTCCATGTTCATACAGATAGCAGTGTAGATATTTCCATGTTTATACAGATGGCGGTGTAGATATTTCCATGTTTATAGACATAGCGGTGTAGATATTTCCATGTTTATACAGATAGCGGAGTAGACATTTCCATGTTAATACAGATGCCGGTGCAGACATTTCCATGTTCATACAGATGGCGGTGCAGATATTTCCATGTTCATACAGATGGCGATGTAGATATTTCCAAGTTTATAGAGATAGCGGTGTAGTTATATCCAACTTTATAGAGATAGTGGTGTAGATATTTGCACGTATATGCAGATAGCTTTGTAGATATTTCCATGTTCATACAGATAGTGGTGTAGATATTTCCATGTTTACACAGATAGCGGTGTAGATATTTCCACGCTTATGCAGATCGCGGTGTAGATATTTACATGTTTATAGAGTTGGCGGTCTAGATATTTCGATGTTTATAGAGATAGTTGTGTAGTTATTTCCAAGTTTATAGAGACTGTGGCGTAGATATTTCCATGTTTATACAGATAGCGGTGTAGATATTTCCATGTTTATAGAGATAGTGGTGTAGTTATTTCCATGTTAATACAGATAGCGGTGAAGATATTTCCATGTTTACACTGATAGCCGTGTGGATATTTCCATGTTTATACACATAGCGGTGTAGATATTTCCAAGTTTATTCAGATAGCGGTGCAGATATTTCCATGTTTATACAGAGAGCGGTGTAGATATTTCCATGTTCATACAGATAGCAGTGTAGATATTTCCATGTTCATACAGATAGCGTTGTAGATATTTCCATGTTCATACAGATAGCGGTGTAGATATTTACATGTTCATACAGATAGCGGTTTAGATATTTCCATGTTCATACAGATAGCGGTGAAAATAATTCCAGCTTTATAGAGATGGCGGTGTAAATATTTCTATGTTCATACAGATGGCGGTGTAGATATTTACATGTTTATAGAGATGGCAGTCTAGATATTTCCTAGTTTATACAGATAGCGGTGTAGATATTTCCAAGGTTATAGAGATAGCGTTGTAGATATTTCCATGTTTATATAGATAGCGGTGTAGATATTTCCATGTTTATACAGATGGTGATGTAGATATTTCCATGTTTATACAGATAGCGGTGCAGATATTTCCATGTTTATACAGCGAGCGGTGTAGATATTTCCATCTTAATACAGAAGGCGGTGTAGATATTTCCATGTTCATACAGATGTTGGTGCAGATATTTCCATGTTCATACAGATGGCGATGTAGATATTTCCAAGTTTATAGAGAAAGCGGTGTAGTTATTTCCAAATTTATAGAGATAGCGGTGTAGATATTTCCACGTATATGCAGATAGCTGTGTAGATATTTCCATGTTCATACAGATAGCGGTGTAGATATTTCCATGTTCATACAGATAGCGGTGTAGATCATTCCATGTTCATACAGATAGCAGTGTAGATATTTCCGTGTTCATACAGAAAGCGGTGTAGATAATTCCACCTTCATAGAGAGGGCGGTGTAGTTATTTCTATGTTTATACCGATGGCGGTGTAGATATTTACATGTTTATAGAGATGGCGGTCTGGATATTTTCTGTTTTACACAGATAGCGGTGTAGATATTTCCATGTTTATAGAGATAGCGGTGTAGATATTTCCAATTTTATACAGATAGCATTGTAGATATTTCCATGGTCATAGAGATAGCGGTGTAGATATTTCCACGTTTATAGGGATGGTGTAGATATTTCCATGTTCATACAGATAGCGGTGTAGATATTTCCATGTTTATAGAGATGGAGGTGTAGATATTTCCATGTTTATAGAGATGGCGGTGTAGATATTTTCATGTTTACAGAGATGGCGGTGTAGATATTTCCATGTTCATACAGATAGCAGTGTAGATATTTCCATGTTCATACAGATAGCGGTTTAGATATTTCCATGTTCATACAGATAGCGGTGTAAATAATTCCACCTTTATAGAGATGGCGGTGTAAATATTTCCATGTTCATACAGATGGCGGTGTAGATATTTACAAGTTTATAGAGATGTCAGTCTAGATATTTTCTGGTTTATACAGATGGCGGTGTAGATATTTCCATGTTTATACAGACAGCAGTGTAGATATTTCCATGTTTATACAGATGGCGGTGTAGATATTTCCATATTTATACACATAGCGGTGTAGATATTTCCATGTTTATAGAGATAGCGGTGTAGATATTTCCATCTTAAAACAGATGGCGGTGTAGATATTTCAATGTTCATACGGATTGTGGTGCAGATATTTCCATGTTCATACAGATGGCGATGTAGATGTTTCCAAGCTTATAGATATAGCGTTGTGGTTATTTCCAACTTTATAGAGATAGTGGTGTAGATATTTCCACGTATATGCAGATAGCTGTGTAGATATTTCCATGTTCATACAGATAGCGGTGTAGATATTTCCATGTTCACACAGATAGCGGTGTAGATATTTCCAAGTTCATACAGATAGCGGTGTAGATAATTCCACATTCATAGAGAGTGCGGTGTAGATATTTCTATGTTCATACAGATGGCGGTGTAGATATTTCCATGTTTATAGAGATGGCGGTGTAGATATTTCCATGTTTATACAGATGGCGGTGTAGATATTTCCATGTTTATAGAGATGGCGGTGTAGTTATTTCCATGTTTATGGAGATAGCGGTGTAGATATTTCCATGTATATGCAGATAGCTGTGTAGATGTTTCCATGTTCATACAGATAGCGGTGTAGATAGTTCCATGTTCATACAGATGGCGGTGAAGTTATTTACATGTTCATACAGATGGCAGTGTAGATATTTCCATGTTTATAGAGATGGCGGTGTAGATATTTCCATGTTTATGCAGATGGAGGTGTAGATATTTCCATGTTTATGGAGATGGCGGTGAAGATATTTCCATGTTTATTCAGATGACGGTGTAGATATTTCCATGTTCACAGAGATGGTGGTGTAGATATTTCCATGTTTACAGAGATAGTGGTGTAGTTATTTCCAAGTTTATAGAGACAGCGTTCTAGATATTTCCATGTTTATACAGATAGCGGTGAAGATATTTCCATGTTTATACAGATAGCGGTGTAGATATTTCCATGTTTATACAGATAGCAGTGTAGATATTTCCATGTCTATAGAGATAGTGGTGTAGATAATTTCAATTTTACCCAGAGAGCAGTGTAGATATTTCCAAGTTCATACAGATAGTGGTGTAGATATTTCCACGTTTATAGAGATGGCGCTGTAGATATTTCCATGTTCATACAGATGGCAGTGTAGATATTTCCATGTTTATAGGGATGGCGGTGTAGATATTTTCATGTTTACACAGATGGCGGTGTAGATATTTCCATGTTTACACAGATAGCGGTGTGGATATTTCCATGTTTATGCAGATAGCAGTGTAGATATTTCCATGTTTATACAGATAGCGGTGCGGATATTTCCAAGTTTATACAGATAGTTGGGCAGATATTTCCAAGTTTATACAGATAGCGGTGTAGATATTTCCATCTTAATACAGATGGCGGTGTAGACATGTCCATGTTTGTACAGATGGCGGTGTAGATATTTCCATGTTCCTACAGATGGCGGTGTAGATATTTCGAAGTTTATAGAGATAGCGCTGTAGTTATTTCCATATTTACAGAGAAATCTGTGCAGATATTTCCATGTATATTCAGATAGCTGTGTAGATATTTCCATGTTCATGCAGATAGCGGTGTTGATATTTCCATGTTCATCCAGATGCCGGTGTAGATATATCCATGTTCATACAGATGGCGGTGAAGATATTTCCATGTTCATACTGATGGCGGTGTAGATATTTCCATGTTCATACAAATGGCGGTGTAGATATTTCCATGTTCATTGAGATGGCGGTGTAGATATTTCCATGTTTACAAAGATAGCGGTGTGGATATTTCCATGTTCATACAGTTAGCGGTGTAGATATTTCCATGTTCATACAGATGGTGGTGTATATATTTACATGTTCTTACAGATGGCGGTATTGATATTTCCATGTTCGTACAGATGGCGGTTTAGATATTTCCATGTTCATAGAGATGGCGGTGTAGATATTTTCATGTTTATGCAGATAGCGGTATAGATATTTCCATGTTTATACAGATGGTTGTGTAGATATTTCCATGTTCGTACAGATGGCAGTGTAGATATTTCCATGTTCATAGAGATGGCGGTGTAGATATTTTCATGTTTATGGAGATGGCAGTATAGATATTTCCATGTTTATACAGATGGTGGTGTAGATATTTCCATGTTTATAGAGATGGCGGTCTAGATATTTCCATTTTTACAGAGATAGTGGTGTAGTTATTTCCAAGTTTATAGAGACAGCGTTCTAGATATTTCCATGTTTATACAGATGGCGGTGTAGATATTTACATGTTCATACAGATGGCGGTGTAGATATTTCCATGTTAGTACGGATGGCAGTGTAGATATTTCCATGTTCATACAGGTGGCGGTGTAGATATTTCCATGTTTATGCAGATAGCAGTGTAGTCATTTCCATGTTTATAGAGATAGCAGTGTAGATATTTCCATTGATATACAGATAGCTGTGTAGATATTTGCATGTTCATACAGATAGCGGTGTAGATATTTCCATGTTCATACAGATAGCAGTGTAGATATTTCCATGCTCAGACAGACGGCGGTGTAGATATTTCCATGTTCATACAGATAACGGTGTAGATATTTCAATGTTCATACAGATAGCTTTGTAGATATTTCCATGTTTATACAGTTAGCGTTGTAGGTATTTCCATGTTTATAGAGATAGTGGTGTAGGTAATTCCAATTTTATACAGATAGTGTAGATATTTCCAAGTTCATACAGATAACGGTGTAGATATTTCCACGTTTAAAGGGATGGCGGTTTAGATATTTCCATGTTCATACAGATGGCAGTGTAGATATTTCCATGTTTATACAGATGGCGGTGTAGATATTTTCATGTTTACACAGATGGCGGTGTAGATATTTCCATGTTTACACAGATAGCGGTGTAGAAATTTCCATGTTTACACAGATAACGGTGTGGATATTTCCATGTTTATGCAGATAGCGGTGTAGATATTTCCATGTTTATACAGATAGCGGTGCGGACATTTCCATGTTTATACAGATAGTGGTGCAGATATTTCCATGTTTATACAGATAGCGGTGTAGAAATTTCCATCTTAATACAGATGGCGGTGTAGATATCTCCATGTTCGTACAGATGGCGGTGTAGATGTTTCCATGTTCATAGAGATGGTGGCATAGATATTTCCATGTTTATGCAGATAGCGGTATAGATATTTCCATGTTTATACAGATGGTGGTTTACATATTTCCATGTTTATAGAGAATGCGGTCTAGATATTTCCATGTTTATAGAAATAGTGGTGTAGTTATTTCCAAGTTTATTGAGATGGCGTAGTAGATATTTCCATGTTTATACAGATAGCGGTGAAGATATTTCCATGTTTATACAGATAGCGGTGTAGATATTTCCATGTTTATACAGATAGCGGTGTAGATATTTCCATGTTTATAGACATAGTGGTGTAGATAATTTCAATTTTATACAGATAGCAGTGTAGATATTTCCAAGTTCATACAGATAGCAGTGTATATATTTCCACGTTTATAGGGATGGTGGTGTAGATATTTCCATGTTCATACAGATGGCGGTGTAGATATTTCCATGTTTATAGAGATGGCGGTGTAGATATTTTCATATTTACACAGATGGCGGTGTAGGTATTTTCATGTATATACAGATAGCCGTGAAGACATTTCCATGCTTACACAGATAGCGGTGTGGATATTTCCATGTTTATGCAGATAGCGGTGTACATATTTCCATGTTTATACATATAGCGGTGCGGAAATTTCCATGTTTCTACAGATAGTTGGGCAGATATTTCCATGTTTATACAGACAGCGGTGTATATATTTCCATCTTAATACAGATGGCGGTGTAGATATCTCCATGTTCATACAGATGGCAGTGTAGATATTTCGAAGTTTATAGAGATAGCGCTGTAGATATTTCCATATTTATAGAGAAATCTGTGTAGATATTTCCATGTAAATGCAGATCGCTTTGTAGATATTTCCATGTTCATGCAGATAGCAGTGTAGATATTTCCATGTTCATCCAGATGCCGGTGTAGATATATCCGTGTTCATACAGACGGCGGTGAAGATATTTCCATGTCCATACAGATGGCGGTGTAGATAATTCCATGTTCATACAACTGGCGGTGTAGATATTTCCATGTTCATAGAGATGGCGGTGTAGGTATTTCCATGCTCATACAAATGGCGGTGTAGATGTTTCCATGTTCATAGAGATGGCGGTGTAGATATTTTCATGTTTATACAGATAGCAGTGTAGTTATTTCCATGGTTATAGAGATAGCAGTGTAGATATTTCCACTGATATACAGATAGCTGTGTAGGTATTTGCATGTTCATACAGATTGCTGTTTAGATATTTCCAAGTTCATAAAGATAGCGGTGTAGATATTTCCATGCTCATACAGATAGCGGTGTAGATATTTCCAAGTTCATACAGATAGTGGTGTAGATATTTCCATGTTCATAGAGATAGCGGTGTAGATATTTCCATGTACATACAGGTAGCGGTGTAGATATTTCCATGTTCATACAGATGGCGGTGTAGATATTTACATGTTCATACAGATGGTGGTGTAGATATTTCCATGTTGGTACGGGTGGCAGTGTAGATATTTCCATGTTCATACAGGTGGCGGTGTAGATATTTCCATGTTTATGCTGATAGCAGTGTAGTTATTTCCATGTTTATAGAGATAGCAGTGTAGATATTTCCATTGATATACAGATAGCTGTGTAGATATTTGCATGTTCATACAGATAGCGGTGTAGATATTTCCATGTTCATACAGATAGCTATGTAGATATTTCCATGTTCATTCAGATAGCGGTGTAGATATTTCCATGTTCATACAGATGACGGTGTATATATTTCTATGTTCATACAGATAGCGGGGCAGATATTTCCATGTTCATACAGTTAGCGGTGTAGATATTTCCATGTTCATACAGATGGCGGTGTAGATATTCACATGTTTATAGAGATGGCTGTCTAGATATTCCCATGTATATAGAGATAGTGGTGTAGTTATTTGCAAGTTTATAGAGACAGCGTTGTAGATATTTCCATGTTTATACAGATAGCGGTGAAGATATTTCCATGTTTATACGGATAGCGGTGTTGATATTTAAATGTTTATACAGATAGCGGTGTAGATATTTCCATGTTTTTAGAGATAGTGGTGTAGATAATTCCAATTTTATACAGATAGCAGTGTAGATATTTCCAAGTTCATACAGATAGCGGTGTAGATATTTCCACGTTTATACAGATAGCGGTGTAGATATTTCCATGTTCATACAGATGGCGCTGTAGATATTTCCATGTTTATTGAGATGGCGGTGTAGGTATTTTCATGTTTACACAGATGGCGGTGTAGATATTTCCATGTTTACACAGAAAGCGGTGTAGACATTTCCATGTTTACACAGATAACTGTGTGGGTATTTCCATGTTTATGCAGATAGCGGTGTAGATATTTCCATGTTTATACAGATAGCAGTGCGGATATTTCCATGTTTATACAGATAGTTGAGCAGATATTTCCATGTTTATACAGATAGCGGTGTAGATATTTCCATCTTAATGCAGATGGCGGTGTAGATATCTCCAT
Organism: Gorilla gorilla gorilla; assembly: GCF_029281585.2. NCBI lineage: Eukaryota > Metazoa > Chordata > Mammalia > Primates > Hominidae > Gorilla > Gorilla gorilla. Next base: position 2,271,252 of record NC_073239.2, on the reverse strand, counting down.
GTTCGTACAGATGGCGGTGTAGATATTTCCATGTTCATACAGTTGGCAGAGTAGATATTTCGAAGTTTATAGAGATAGCGCTGTAGTTATTTCCATATTTATAGAGAAATCTGTGTAGATATTTCCATGTATATGCAGATAGCTGTGTAGATATTTCCATGTTCATGCAGATAGCGGTGTAGATATTTCCATGTTCATCCAGATGCCGGTGTAGATATATCCATGTTCATACAGATGGCGGTGAAGATATTTCCATGTTCATACAGATGGCGGTGTAGATATTTCCATGTTCATATAAATGGCGGTGTAGATATTTCCATGTTCATAGAGATGGCGGTGTAGATATTTCCAAGTTTATACAGATAGCGGTGTAGTTATTTCCATGTTTATAGAGATAGCAGTGTAGATATTTCCATTGATATACAGATAGCTGTGTGGATATTTGCATGTTCATACAGATAGCGGTGTAGATATTTCAATGTTCATACAGATAGCGGTGTAGTTATTTCCATGTTCATACAGATAGCGGTGTAGATATTTCCATGTTCATTCAGTTAGCGGTGTAGATATTTCCATGTTCATATGGATGGCGGTGTAGATATTTACATGTTCATATAGATGGCGGTGTAGATATTTCCATGTTCGTACAGATGGCGGTGTACATATTTCCATGTTCATAGAGATGGCGGCGTAGTTATTTCCATGTTTATACAGATAGCAGTGTAGTTATTTCCATGGATATATAGATAGCAGTGTAGATATTTCCATTGATATACAGATAGCTCTGTAGATATTTGCATGTTCATAAAGATAGCGGTGTAGATATTTCCATGTTCATACAGATAGCGGTGTAGATATTTCCATGTTCATACAGATAGCGGTGTAGTTATTTCCATGTTCATACAGATAACGGTGTAGATATTTCCATGTTCATACAGATAGCGGTGTAGATATTTCCATATTCATACGGATGGCGGTGTAGATATTTCCATGTTCATACAGATGGCGGTGTAGATATTTACATGTTTTTACAGATAACAGTGTAGTTATTTCCATGTTTATAGAGATAGCAATGCAGATATTTCCGTTGATATACAGATAGATTTGCAGATATTTGCATGTTCATACAGATAGCGGTGTAGATATTTCCATGTTCATATAGATAGCGGTGTAGATATTTCCATGTTCATACACATAGCGGTGTAGATATTTCCATGTTCATAGAGATAAGGGTGTAGATATTTCCATGTTCATACAGATAGCGGTGTAGATATTTCCATGTTCATACAGTTAGCGTTGTAGATGTTTCCATGTTCATACAGATGGCGGTGTAGATATATCCATGTTCGTACAGATGGCAGTGTAGATATTTCCATGTTCATAGAGATGGTGGCGTAGATATTTCCATGTTTATGCAGATAGCGGTATAGATATTTCCATGTTTATACAGATGGTGGTGTAGATATTTCCATGTTTATAGAGATGGCGGTGTAGATATTTACATGTTCATACAGATAGCGGTGTAGATATTTCCATGTTCATAGAGATAGCGGTGTAGATAATTCCATGTTCATACAGTTAGCGGTGTAGATATTTCCATGTTCATACAGATGGCGGTGTAGATATTTACATGTTCATACAGACGGCGGTGTAGATATTTCCATGTTCGTACGGATGGTAGTGTAGATATTTCCATGTTCATACAGGTGGCGGTGTAGGTATTTCCATGTTTATAACGATAGCAGTGTAGTTATTGCCATGTTTTTAGAGATAGCAGTGTAGATATTTCCATTGATATACAGATAGCTGTGTAGATATTTGCATGTTCATACAGATAGCGCTGTAGATATTTCAATGTTTATACAGATGGTGTTGTAGATATTTCCATGTTTATAGAGATGGCGTTCTAGATATTTCCATGTATATAGAGATAGAGGTGTAGTTATTTCCAAGTTTATAGAGATGGCGCTGTAGATATTTCCATGTTTATACTGATAGCGGTGAAGATATTTCCATGTTTATACAGATAGCGGTGTAGATATTTCCATGTTTATACAGATAGTGGTGTAGATATTTCCGTGTTTATAGAGATAGTGGTGAAGATAATTCCAATTTTATACAGATTGCAGTGTAGATATTTCCACGTTTATAGAGATGGCGTTGTAGATATTTCCATGTTCATACAGATGGCGGTGTAGTTATTGCCATGTTTATAGAGATGGCGGTGTAGATATTTTCATGTTTACACAGATGGCGGTGTAGATATTTCCATATTTACACAGATAGCGGTTTAGACATTTCCATGTTTACACAGATAGCGGTATGGATATTTCCATGTTTATGCAGGTAGCGGTGTAGATATTTCCATGTTTATACAGATAGCGGTGCGGATATTTCCATGTTTATACAGATAGTTGGGCAGATATTTCCATGTTTATACAGATAGCGGTGTAGATATTTCCATCTTAATACAGATGGCGGTGTAGATATGTCCATGTTCGTACAGATTGCGTTGTAGATAATTCCATGTTCATACAGATGGCGGTGTAGATATTTCGAAGTTTATAGAGATAGCGCTGTAGTTATTTCCATGTTTATAGAGAAATCTGTGGATATTTCCATGTATATGCAGATAGCTGTGTAGATATTTCCATGTTCATGCAGATAGCAGTGTAGATATTTCCATGTTCATCCAGATGCCGTTGTAGATATATCCATGTTCATACAGATGGCGGTGAAGATATTTCCATGTTCATACAGATGGCAGTGTACATATTTCCATGTTCATAGAGATGGCGGTGTAGATATTTCCATGCTCATACAAATGGCGGTGTAGATATTTCCATGTTCATAGAGATGGCGGTGTAGATATTTCCATGTTTATGCAGATAGCAGTGTAGTTATTTCCATGTTTATAGAGACAGCAGTGTAGATATTTCCACTGATATACAGATAGCTGTGTAGATATTTTCATGTTCATACAGATAGCGGTGTAGATATTTCCATGTTCATACAGATAGCGGTGTAGATATTTCCATGCTCATAGAGACGGCGGTGTAGATATTTCCATGTTCATACAGATAACGGTGTAGATATTTCCATGTTCATACAGATAGCGGTATAGATATTTCCATGTTCATACAGTTAGCGGTGTAGATATTTCCATGTTCATACAGATGGCGGTGTAGATATTTCCATGTTTATGCAGATAGCGGTATAGATATTTCCAAGTTTATACAGATGGTGGTGTAGATATTTCCATGATTATAGACCTTGCGGTCTTGATATTTGCATGTTTATAGAGATAGTGGTGTAGGTTTTTCCAAGTTTATAGAGACAGCGTAGTAGATATTTCCAGGTTTATACAGATAGCGGTGAAGATATTTCAATGTTTATACAGATAGCGGTGTAGATATTTGCATGTTTATACAGTTAGCGTTGTAGGTATTTCCATGTTTATAGAGATAGTGGTGTAGATAATTCCAATTTTATACAGATAGTGTAGATATTTCCAAGTTCATACAGATAACGGTGTAGATATTTCCACGTTTATAGGGATGGCGGTTTAGATATTTCCATGTTCATGCAGATGGCAGTGTAGATATTTCCATGTTTATACAGATGGCGGTGTAGATATTTTCATGTTTACACAGATGGCGGTGTAGATATTTCCATGTTTACACAGATAGCGGTGATGACATTTCCATGTTTACACAGATAGCGGTGTGGATATTTCCATGTTTATGCAGATAGCGGTGTAGATATTTCCATGTTTATACAGATAGCGGTGCGGACATTTCCATGTTTATACAGATAGTGGTGCAGATATATCCATGTTTATACAGATAGCAGTGTAGATATTTCCATCTTAATACAGATGGCGGTGTAGATATCTCCATGTTCCTACAGATGGCGGTGTAGATGTTTCCATGTTCATAGAGATGGTGGCGTAGATATTTCCATGTTTATGCAGATAGCGGTATAGATATTTCCATGTTTATACAGATCGTGATGTAGATATTTCCATGTTTATAGAGAATGCGGTCTAGATATTTCCATGTATAGAAATAGTGGTGTAGTTATTTCCAAGTTTATAGAGATGGCGTTGTAGATATTTCCATGTTTATACAGATAGTGGTGAACATATTTCCATGTTTATACAGATAGCGGTGTAGATATTTCCATGTTTCTATACATAGTGTTGTAGATAATTACAATTTTATACAGATAGCAGTGTAGATATTTCCAAGTTTCTACAGATAGCGGTGTAGATATTTCCACGTTTATAGGGATGGCGGTGTAGATATTTCCATGTTCATACAGATGGCGGTGTACATATTTCCATGTGTATAGAGATGGCGGTGTAGATATTTTCATATTTACACAGATGGCGGTGTAGATATTTTCATGTATATACAGATAGCGGTGAAGACATTTCCATGTTTACACAGATAGCGGTGTGGATATTTCCATGTTTATGCTGTTAGCGGTGTAGATATTTCCATGTTTATACAGATAGCGGTGCGGAAATTTCCATGATTGTACTGATAGTTGGGCAGATATTTCCATGTTTATACAGATAGCGGTGTATATATTTCCATCTTAATACAGATAGCGGTGTAGATATCTCCATGTTCATACAGATGGCAGTGTAGATATTTCGAAGTTTATAGAGATAGCGCTGTAGTTATTTCCATATTTATAGAGAAATCTGTGTAGATATTTCCATGTAAATGCAGGTCGCTTTGTAGATATTTCCATGATCATGCAGATAGCAGTGTAGATATTTCCATGTTCATCCAGATGCCGGTGTAGATATATTCGTGTTCATACAGATGGCGGTGACGATATTTCCATGTTCATACAGATGTCGGTGTAGATAATTCCATGTTCATGCAAATGGCGATGTAGATATTTCCATGTTCATAGAGATGGCGGTGTAGATATATCCATGCTCATACAAATGGCGGTGTAGATATTTCCATGTTTATGCAGATAGCGTTATAGATATTTCCAAGTTTATACAGATGGTGGTGTAGATATTTCCATGTTTATAGACCTTGCGGTCTTGATATTTGCATGTTTATAGAGATAGTGGTGTAGGTTTTTCAAAGTTTATAGAGACAGCGTTGTAGATATTTCCATGTTTATAGAGATAGCGGTGAAGATATTTCAATGTTTATACAGATAGCGGTGTAGATATTTGCATGTTTATACAGTTAGCGTTGTAGGTATTTCCATGTTTATAGAGATAGTGGTGTAGATAATTCCAATTTTATAAAGATAGTGTAGATATTTCCAAGTTCATACAGATAACGGTGTAGATATTTTCACGTTTATAGGGATGGCGGTTTAGATATTTCCATGTTCATACAGATGGCAGTGTAGATATTTCCATGTTTATACAGATGGCGGTGTAGATATTTTCATGTTTACACAGATGGCGGTATAGATAATTCCATGTTTACACAGATAGCGGTGTAGACATTTCCATGTTTACACAGATAGCGGTGTGGATATTTCCATGTTTATGCAGATAGCGGTGTAGATATTTCCATGTTTATACAGATAGCGGTGCGGACATTTCCATGTTTATATAGATAGTGGTGCAGATATTTCCATGTTTATACAGATAGCGGTGTAGATATTTCCATCTTAATACAGATGGCGGTGTAGATATCTCCATGATCGTACAGATGGCGGTGTAGATGTTTCCATGTTCATAGAGACGGTGGCGTAGATATTTCCATGTTTATGCAGATAGCGGTATAGATATTTCCATGTTTATACAGATGGTGATGTAGATATTTCCATGTTTATAGAGAATGCGGTCTAGATATTTCCATGTATAGAAATAGTGGTGTAGTTATTTCCAAGTTTATAGAGATGGCGTTGTAGATATTTCCAGGTTTATACAGATAGTGGTGAAGATATTTCCATGTTTATACAGTTAGCGGTGTAGATATTTCCATGTTTATAGACATAGTGTTGTAGATAATTCCAATTTTATACAGATAGCAGTGTAGATATTTCCAAGTTCATACAGATAGCGGTGTAGATATTTCCACGTTTATAGGGATGGCGGTGTAGATATTTCCATGTTCATACAGATGGCGGTGTACATATTTCCATGTGTATAGAGATGGCGGTGTAGATATTTTCATATTTACACAGATGGCGGTGTAGATATTTTCATGTATATACAGATAGCGGTGAAGACATTTCCATGTTTACACAGATAGCGGTGTGGATATTTCCATGTTTATGCAGTTAGCGGTGTAGATATTTCCATGTTTATACAGATAGCGGTGCGGAAATTTCCATGATTGTACAGATAGTTGGGCAGATATTTCCATGTTTATACAGATAGTGGTGTATATATTTCCATCTTAATACAGATAGCGGTGTAGATATCTCCATGTTCATACAGATGGCAGTGTAGATATTTCGAAGTTTATAGAGATAGCGCTGTAGTTATTTCCATATTTATAGAGAAATCTGTGTAGATATTTCCATGTAAATGCAGGTCGCTTTGTAGATATTTCCATGTTCATGCAGATAGCAGTGTAGATATTTCCATGTTCACCCAGATGCCGGTGTAGATATATTCGTGTTCATACAGATGGCGGTGACGATATTTCCATGTTCATACAGATGGCGGTGTAGATAATTCCATGTTCATACAAATGGCGATGTAGATATTTCCATGTTCATAGAGATGGCGGTGTAGATATTTCCATGCTCATACAAATGGCGGTGTAGATATTTCCATGTTCATAGAGATGGCGGTGTAGATATTTCCATGTTTATACACATAGCAGTGTAGTTATTCCAATGGTTGTAGAGATAGCAGTGTAGATATTTCCATTGATATAAAGATAGCTGTGTAGATATTTGCATGTTCATACAGATTGCTGTGTAGATATTTCCATGTTCATACAGATAGCGGTGTAGATATTTCCATGTTCATATAGATAGCGGTGTGGATATTTCCAAGTTCATACAGATAGTGGTGTAGATATTTCCATGTTCATAGAGATAGCGGTGTAGATATTTCCATGTTCATACAGTTAGCGGTGTAGATATTTCCATGTTCATACAGGTGGCGGTGTAGATATTTCCATGTTTATACTGATAGCAGTGTAGTTACTTCCATGTTTATAGAGATAGCAGTGTAGATATTTCCATTGATATACAGATAGCTGTGTAGATATTTGCATGTTCATACAGATAGCGGTGTAGATATTTCCATGTTCATACAGATAGCTATGTAGATATTTCCATGTTCAGACAGATAGCAGTGTAGATATTTCCATGTTCATACAGATATCGGTGTAGATATTTCTATGTTCATACAGATAGCAGTGTAGATATATCCATGTTCATACAGTTAGCGGTGTAGATATTTCCATGTTCATACAGATGGCGGTGTAGATATTTACATGTTTATAGAGATGGCGGTCTAGATATTTCTATGTATATAGAGATATTGTGGTAGTTATTTCCAAGTTTATAGAGACAGCGTTGTAGATATTTCCATGTTTATACAGATAGCGGTGAAGATATTTCCATGTTTATACGGATAGCAGTGTAGATATTTAAATGTTTATACAGATAGCGGTGTAGATATTTCCATGTTTTTAGAGATAGGGGTGTAGATAATTCCAATTTTATACAGATAGCAGTGTAGATATTTCCAAGTTCATACAGATAGCGGTGTAGATATTTCCACGTTTATACAGATGGCAGTGTAGATATTTCCATGTTCATACAGATGGTGCTGTAGATATTTCCATGTTTATTGAGATGGCGGTGTAGGTATTTTCATGTTTACACAGATGGTGTTGTAGATATTTCCATGTTTACACAGATGGCGTTGTAGGTATTTCCATGTTTACACAGAAAGCGGTGTAGACATTTCCATGTTTACACACATAGTTGTGTGGGTGTTTCCATGTTTATGCAGATAGCGGTGTAGATATTTCCATGTTTATACAGATAGCGGTGCGGATATTTCCATGTTTATACAGATAGTTGGGCAGATATTTCCATGTTTATACAGATAGCAGTGTAGATATTTCCATCTTAATACAGATGGCGGTGTAGATATCTCCATGTTCGTACAGATGGCTGTGTAGATATTTCCATGTTCATACAGATGGCAGTGTAGATATTTCGAAGTTTATAGAGATAGCGCAGTTGTTATTTCCATATTTATAGAGAAATCTGTGTAGATATTTCCATGTGTATGCAGATAGCTGTGTAGATATTTCCATGTTCATGCAGATAGTGGTGTAGATATTTCCATGTTCATCCAGATGCCGGTGTAGATATATTCATGTTCATACAGATGGCGGTGAAGATATTTCCATGTTCATACAGATGGCGGTGTAGATATTTCCATGTTCATATATATGGCGGTGTAGATATTTCCATGTTCATAGAGATGGCGGTGTTGATATTTCCAAGTTTATTCAGATAGCGGTGTAGTTATTTCCATGTTTATAGAGATAGCAGTGTAGATATTTCCATTGATATACAGATAGCTGTGTGGATATTTGCATGTTCATACAGATAGCGGTGTAGATATTTCAATGTTCATACAGATAGCGGTGTAGATATTTCCATGTTCATACAGTTAGCGGTGTAGATATTTCCATGTTCATATGGATGGCGGTGTAGATATTCACATGTTCATACAGATGGCGGTGTAGTTACTTCCATGTTCGTACAGATGGCGGTGTGGATATTTCCATGTTCATAGAGATGGCGGCGTAGATATTTCCATGTTTATGCAGATAGCGGTATAGGTATTTCCGTGTTTATACAGATGGTGGTGTAGATATTTCCATGTTTATAGAGATGGCGGTCTAGATATTTGCATGTTTATAGAGATAGTGGTGTAGTTATTTCCAAGTTTATAGAGACGGCGTTGTAGATATTTCCATGTTTATACAGGTAGCGGTGAAGATATTTCTATGTTTATAGAGATAGTGGTGTAGATAATTCCAACTTTATACATATAGCAGTGTAGATATTTCCAAGTTCATACAGATAGCGGTGTGGATGTTTCCACGTTTATAGAGATGGTGGTGTAGATATTCCATGTTCATACAGTTGGCGGTGTAGATATTTCCATGTTTATAGAGATGGCGGTGTAGATATTTTCATGTTTACACAGATGGCGGTGTAGATATTTTCATGTTTACACATATAGCGGTGTAGACATTTCCATGTTTACACAGATAGCTTTGAGGATATTTCCATGTTTATGCAGATAGCGGTGTAGATATTTCCATGTTTATACAGATAGCGGTGCGGCTATTTCCATGTTTATACAGACAGTTGGGCAGATATTTCCATGTTTATACAGATAGCGGTGTAGATATTTCCATCTTAATACAGATGGCGGTGTAGATATCTCCATGTTCGTACAGATGGCAGTGTAGATATTTCCAAGTTCATACAGATAGCGGTGTAGATATTTCCACGTTTATAGAGATGGCTGTGTAGATATTTCCATGTTCATACAGATGGCGGTGTAGATGTTTCCATGTTTATAGAGATGGCGGTGTAGATATTTCCATGTTCATGCAGATAGCGGTGTAGATATTTCCATGTTCATCCAGATGCCGGTGTAGATATATCCATGTTCATACAGATGGCGGTGAAGATATTTCCATGTTCATACAAATGGCGGTGTAGATATATCCACGTTCATAGAGATGGCGGTCTAGATATTTCCATGCTCATACAAATGGCTGTGTAGATATTTCCATGATAATAGAGATGGCGGTGCAGATATTTCCATGTTTATACAGACGGCAGTGTAGTTATTTCCATGGTTATAGAGATAGCAGTGTAGATATTTCCATTGATATAAAGATAGCTGTGTAGATACTTGCATGTTCATACAGATAGCTGTGTAGATATTTCCATGTTCATACAGATAGCGGTGTAGATATATCCATGTTCATACAGAGAGAGGTGTAGTTATTTCCATGTTCATACAGTTAGCAGTGTAGATATTTCCATGTTCATACAGATGGCGGTGTAGATATTTATATGTTCATACAGATGGCGGTGTAAATATTTCCATGTTCGTACAGATGGCGGTGTAGGTATTTCCATGTTCATAGAGATGGCGGTGAAGATATTTCCATGTTTATACAGATAGCGGTATAGTTATTTCAATGTTTATACAGATGGTGGTGTAGATATTTCCATGTTTATAGAGATGGCGGTCTAGATATTTCCATGTTTATAGAGATCTTCGTGTAGTTATTTCCAAGTTTATAGAGAGAGCGTTGTAGATATTTCCATGTTTATACAGATAGCGGTGAAGATATTTCCATGTTTATACAGATAGCGGTGTAGATATTTCCATGTTTATACAGATAGCTGTGTAGATATTTCCATGTTTATAGAGATAGTGGTGTAGATACTTCCAATTTGATACAGATAGCAGTGTAGATATTTCCAAGTTCATACAGATAGCGGTGTAGATATTCCCACGTTTATAGAGATGGCGGTGTAGATATTTCCATGTTCATACAGATGGCGGTGTAGATATTTCCATGTTTATAGAGATGGCGGTGTAGATATTTTCATGTTTACACAGATGGTGGTGAAGATATTTCCATGCTAACACTGATAGCGGTGTAGACATTTCCATGTTTACACAGATAGCGGTGTGGATATTTCCATGTTTATGCAGAGAGCGGTGTAGATATTTCCATGTTTATACTGATAGCTCTGCAGTTATTTCCATGTTTATACACATAGTGGTGCAGATATTTCCATGTTTATACAGATAGCGGTGTAGATATTTCCATCTTAATACAGATGGCGGTGTAGATATGTAAATGTTCGTACAGATGGCGGTGTAGATATTTCCATGTTCATACAGATGGCGGAGTAGATATTTCGAAGTTTATAGAGATAGCGCTGTAGATATTTCCATATTTATAGAGAAATCTGTGTAGATATTTCCATGTTCATGCAGATAGCGGTGTAGATATTTCCATGTTCATCCAGATGCCGGTGTAGATATATCCATGTTCATACAGATGGCGGTGAAGATATTTCCATGTTCATACAGATGGCGGTGTAGATATTTCCATGTTCATACAAATGGCTGTGTAGATATTTCCATGTTCATAGAGATGGCGGTGTAGATATTTCCATGTTCATACAAATGGTGGTGTAGATAATTCCATGTTCATAGAGATGGCGGTGTAGATATTTCCATCTTTATACAGATAGTAGAGTAGTTATTTCCATGTTTATAGAGATAGCAGTGTAGATATTTCCACTGATATACAGATAGCTTTGTATATATTTGCATGTTCATACAGATAGCGGTGTAGATATTTCCATGTTGATACAGATAGCACTGTAGATATTTCCATGTTCATATAGATAGCGGTGTACATATTTCCATATTCATACAGATAGCGGTGTAGATATTTCCATGTTCATACAGTTAGCGGCGTAGATATTTCCATGTTCATACACTTAGCGGTGTAGATATTTCCATGTTCATACAGTTGGCGTTGTAGATATTTACATGTTCATACAGATGGCGCTGTAGATATTTTCATGTTCGTACGGATGGCAGTGTAGATCTTTCCATGTTCATACAGGTGGCGGTGTAGATATTTAAATGTTTACACAGATAGCAGTGTAGATATTTCCATGTTTATACAGATAGCAGTGTAGATATTTCCATTGATATACAGATAGCTGTGTAGATATTAGCATGTTCATACAGATAGCGGTGTAGATATTTCCATGTTCATACAGATAACGGTGTATATATTTCAATTTTCATACAGATAGCGGTGAAGATATTTCCATGTTTACACAGAAAGCGTTGTAGACATTTCCATGTTTATAGAGATGGCGGTGTAGATATTTTCATGTTTACACAGATGGCGGTGTAGATATTTCCATGTTTACACAGAAAGCGGTGTAGACATTTCCATGTTTACACAGACAGCGGTGTGGATATTTCCATGTTTATGCAGATAGCGGTGTAGATATTTCCATGTTTATACAGATAGCGGTGCAGATATTTCCTTGTTTATACAGTTAGTTGGGGAGATATTTCCATGTTTATACAGATAGCTGTGTATATATTTCAATGTTAATACAGATGTCGGTGTAGATATCTCCATGTTCGTACAGATGGCGGTGTAGATATTTCCATGTTCATACAGATGGCAATGTAGATATTTCGAAGTTTATAGAGATAGCGCTGTAGTTATTTCCATATTTATAGAGAAATCTGTGTAGATATTTCCATGTATATGCAGATAGCTATGTAGATATTTCCATGTTCATGCAGATAGCGGTGTAGATATTTCCATGTTCATCCAGATGCCGGTGTAGATATTTCCATGTTCATACAGATGGCGGTGTAGATATTTCCATGTTCGTACAGATGGCGGTGTAGATATTTCCATGTTCATACAGGTGGCGGTGTAGATATTTCCATGTTTTTACAGATAGCAGTGTAGTTATTTCCATGTTTATAGAGATAGCAGTGTAGATATTTCCGTTGATATACAGAGAGCTTTGTAGATATTTGCATGTTCATACAGATAGCGGTGTAGATATTTACATGTTCATACAGATAGCGGTGTAGATATTTCCATGTTCATACACTTAGCGGTGTAGATATTTCCATGTTCATACAGATAACGGTGTAGATATTTCCATGTTCATACAGATAACGGTGTAGATATTTCCATGTTCATACAGTTAGCGGTGTAGATGTTTCCATGTTCATACAGATGGCGGTGTAGATATTTACATGTTCATACAGATGGCGGTGTAGATATTTCCATTTTCATAGAGATGGTGTCGTAGATATTTCCATGTTTATGCAGATAGCGGTATAGGTATTTCCATGTTTATACAGATGGTGGTGTAGATATTTCCATGTTTATAGAGATGGCGGTCAAGATATTTCCATGTTTATGGAGATAGTGTTGTAGTTATTTCCAAGTTTATAGAGATGGTGTTGTAGGTATTTCCATGTTTATACAGATAGCGGTGAAGATATTTCCATGTTTATACAGATAGCGGTGTAGATATTTGCATGTTTATACAGTTAGCGTTGTAGGTATTTCCATGTTTATAGAGATAGTGGTGTAGATAACTCCAATTTTATACAGATAGTGTAGATATTTCCAAGTTCATACAGATAACGGTGTAGATATTTCCACGTTTATAGGGATGGCGGTTTAGATATTTCCATGTTCATACAGATAGCAGTGTAGATATTTCCATGTTTATACAGATGGCGGTGTAGATATTTTCATGTTTACACAGATGGCGGTGTAGATATTTCCATGTTTACACAGATAGCGGTGTAGACATTTCCATGTTTACACAGATAGCGGTGTGGATATTTCCATGTTTATGCAGATAGCGGTGTAGATATTTCCATGTTTATACAGATAGCGGTGCGGACATTTCCATGTTTATACAGATAGTATTGCAGATATTTCCATGTTTATACAGATAGCAGTGTAGATATTTCCATCTTAATACAGATGGTGGTGTAGATATCTCCATGTTCGTACAGATGGCGGTGTAGATGTTTCCATGTTCATAGAGATGGTGGCGTAGATATTTCCATGTTTATGCAGATAGCGGTGTAGATATTTACATGTTTATAGAGATGGCGGTCTAGATATTTCGATGTTTATTGTGATAGTGGTGTAGTTATTTCCAAGTTTATAGAGACTGCGGTGTAGATATTTCCATGTTTATACAGATAGCTTTGTAGATATTGCCATGTTTGTAGAGATAGCGGTGTAGTTATTTCCGTCTTTATACAGATAGCGGTGAAGCTATTTTCATGTTTACACAGATAGCCGTGTGGATATTTCCATGTTTATACAGATAGCGGTGTAGATATTTCCAAGTTTATGCAGATAGCGGTGCAGATATTTCCATGTTTATACAGATAGCGGTGAAGATATTTCCATGTTCATACAGATAGCGGTGTAGATATTTCCATGTTCATACAGACAGCGGTGTAGATATTTCCAAGTTCATACAGATAGCGGTGTAGATATTTCCATGTTCATACAGATAGCGGTGTAGATATTTCCATGTTCATACAGATAGCGGTGTAGATATTTCCATGTTCATACAGATAGCGGTTTAGATAATTCCATGTTCATACAGATAGCGGTGTAAATAATTCCACATTTATAGAGATGGTGTTGTAAATATTTCCATGTTCATACAGATGGCGGTGTAGGTATTTACATGTTTATAGATATGGCAGTCTAGATATTTCCTGGTTTATACAGATAGCGGTGTAGATATTTCCAAGTTTATAGAGATAGCATTGTAGATATTTCCATGTTCATACAGATAGCGGTGTAGATATTTCCATGTTTATTCAGATGGCGGTGTAGATATTTCCATGTTTATACAGATAGCGCTGTAGATATTTCCATGTTTATACAGATAGCGGTGTATATATTTCCATCTTAATACAGATGGCGGTGTAGATATCTCCATGTTCATACACATGGCAATGTAGATATTTCGAAGTTTATAGAGATAGCGCTGTAGTTATTTCCATATTTATAGAGAAATCTGTGTAGATATTTCTATGTAAATGCAGATCGCTTTGTAGATATTTCCATGTTCATGCAGATAGCAGTGTAGATATTTCCATGTTCATCCAGATGCCGGTGTAGATATATCCGTGTTCATACAGATGGCGGTGAAGATATTTCCATGTTCATACAGATGGCGGTGTAGATAATTCCATGTTCATACAAATGGCGGTGTAGATATTTCCATGTTCATACAAATGGCGGTGTAGATATTTCCATGCTCTTACAAATGGCGGTGTAGATATTTCCATGTTCATAGAGATGGCGGTGTAGATATTTCCATGTTTATATAGATAGCAGTGTAGTTATTTCCATGGTTATAGAGATAGCAGTGTAGATATTTCCATTGATATACAGATAGCTGTGTAGATATTTGCATGTTCATACAGATAGCTGTGTAGACATTTCCATGTTCAAACAGATAACGGTGTATATATTTCAATTTTCATACAGATAGCGGTGAAAATATTTCCATGTTTACACAGAAAGCGGTGTAGACTTTTCCATGTTTATAGAGATGGCGGTGTAGATATTCTCATGTTTACACAGAAGGCGGTGTAGATATTTCCATGTTTACACAGAAAGCGGTATAGACATTTCCATGTTTACACAGACGTCGGTGTGGATATTTCCATGTTTATGCAGATAGCGGTGTAGATATTTCCATGTTTATACAGATAGCGGTGCAGATATTTCCTTGTTTATACAGACAGTTGGGGAGATATTTCCATGTTTATACAGATAGCTGTGTATATTTTTCCATCTTAATACAGATGACGGTGTAGATATCTCCATGTTCGTACAGATGGCGGTGTAGTTATTTCCATGTTCATACAGATGGCAATGTAGATATTTCTAAGTTTATAGAGATAGCGCTGTAGTTATTTCCATATTTATAGAGAAATCTGTGTAGATATTTCCATGTATATGCAGATAGCTATGTAGATATTTCCATGTTCATGCAGATATCAATGTAGATATTTCCATGTTCATCCAGATGCCGGTGTAGATATTTCCATGTTCATGCAGATGGCGGTGTGGATATTTCCATGTTCGTACAGATGGCGGTGTAGATATTTCCATGTTCATACAGGTGGCGGTGTAGATATTTCCATGTTTTTACAGATAGCAGTGTAGTTATTTCCATGTTTATACAGATAGCAGTGTAGATATTTCCATTGATATACAGATAGCTTTGTAGATATTTGCATGTTCATGCAGATAGCGGTGTAGATATTTACATGTTCCTACAGATGGCGGTGTAGATATTTCCATGTTCATAGAGATGGTGGCGTAGATATTTCCATGTTTATGCAGATAGCGGTATAGGTATTTCCATGTTTATACAGATGGTGGTGTAGATATTTCCATGTTTATAGAGATGGCGGTCAAGATATTTCCATGTTTATGGAGATAGTGTTGTAGTTATTTCCAAGTTTATAGGGATGGCGTTGTAGGTATTTCCATGTTTATACAGATAGCGGTGAAGATATTTCCATGTTTATACAGTTAGCGGTGTAGATTTTCCATGTTTATACAGATAGTGGTGTAGATATTTCCATGTTTGTAGAGATAGTGGTGTAGATAATTCCTATTTTATACAGATAGCAATCTAGTTATTTCCAAGTTCATACAGATAGCGGTGGAGATATTTCCACGTTTATAGAGATGGCGGTGTAGATATTTCCATGTTCATGCAGATGGCGGTATAGATATTTCCATGTTTATAGAGATGGTGGTGTAGATATTTTCATGTTTACACAGATGGCGGTGTAGATATTTCCATGTTTACACAGATAGCGGTGTAGACATTTCCATGTTTACACAGATAGCGGTGTGGATACTTCCATATATATGCAAATAGCGGTGTAGATATTTCCATGTTTATACAGATAGCGTTGCGGATATTTCCATGTTTGTACAGATAGTTGGGCAGATATTTCCATGTTTATACAGATAGCGGTGTAGATATTTCCATCTTAATACAGATGGCAGTGTAGGTATGTCCATGTTCATACAGATGGCGGTGTAGATATTTCGAAGTTTATAGACATAGCGGTGTAGTTATTTCCATATTTATAATCTGTGTAGATATTGCCATGTATATGCAGATAGCTGTGTAGATATTTCCATGTTCATGCAGATAGCGGTGTAGATATTTCCATGTTCATCCAGATGCCGGTGTAGATATTTCCATGTTCATACAGATGGCGGTGAAGATATATCCATGTTCATACAGATGGCGGTGTAGATATTTCCATGTTCATCTAGATGGCCGTGTAGATATTTCCATGCTCATGCAAATGGCGGTGTAGATATTTCCATGTTCATAGCGATGGCGGTGTAGATATTTCCACATTTATAGAGATAGCAGTATAGTTATTTCCATGGTAATAGAGATAGCAGTGTAGATATTTCCATTGATATACAGGTAGTTGTGTAGACATTTGCATGTTCATACAGATAGCGGTGTAGATATTTGCATGTTCATACAGATAGCGGTGTAGATATTTCCATGTTCTTACAGATAGCGGTGTAGATATTTCCATGTTCACACAGATAACGGTGTAGATATTTCCATGTTCATACAGATAGCGGTGTAGATATTTCCATGCTCATACAGTTAGCGGTTTAGATATTTCCATGTTCATACAGGTGTCGGTGTAGATATTTACATGTTCATACAGATGGCGGTGTAGATATTTCTATGTTCGTACAGATGGCGGTGTAGATATTTCCATGTTCATAGAGATGGCGGTGTAGATATTTCCATGTTTATGCAGATAGCGGTATAGATATTTCCATGTTTATACAGATGGTGTTGTAGATATTTCCATGTTTATAGACATGGCGGTCTAGATATTTCCATGTTTATTGAGATAGTGGTGTAGATTTTTAAAAGTTTATAGAGACAGCGTTGTAGATATTTCATTGTTTATACAGATAGCGGTGAAGATATTTCCATGTTTATACAGATAGGGGTGTAGATATTTCCATGTTTATACAGATAGCAGTGAAGGTATTTCCATGTTTATAGAGATAGTGGTGTAGATAATACGAATTTGATACAGATAGCAGTGTAGATATTTGCAAGTTCATACAGATAGCGGTGTAGATATTTCCATGTTCATACAGGTGGCGGTGTAGCTATTTACATGTTCATACAGATGGCGGTGTAGATATTTCCATGTTCGTACAGATGGCGGTGTAGATATTTCCATGTTCATAGAGATGGCGGTGTAGATATTTCCATGTTTATGCAGATAGCGTTATAGGTATTTCCATGTTTATTCAGATGGTGGTGTAGATATTTCCATGTTTATAGAGATGGCAGTCTAGATATTTCCATTGATATACAGATAGCAGTGTAGATATTTAAAAGTTCATACAGATAGCGGTGTAGATATTTCCATGTTAATACAGATGGCGGTGTAGATATTTAAATGTTCATAGAGATAGCGGTGTAGATATTTTCATGCTCATACAGATTGCGGTTTAGATATTTCCATGTTCATACAGATAGCGGTGTAGATATTTCCACGTACATACAGATAGCTGTGTAGATATTTCCATGTTCATACAGATAGCGGTGTAGATATTTCCATGTTCATACAGATAGCGGTGTAGACAATTCCATGTTCATACAGATAGCGGTGTAGATATTTCCATGTTCATACAGATAGCGGTGTAGATATTTCCATGTTCATTCAGTTAGCGGTGTAGATAATTCCACCTTCATAGAGAGGGCGGTGTATATATTTCTATGTTCATACAGATAGCAGTGTAGATATTTCCATGTTCATACAGATAGCGGTGTAGATATTTCCATGTTCATACAGATAGCGGTTTAGATATTTCCATGTTCATACAGATAGCGATGTAAATAATTCCACCTTTGTAGAGATGGCGGTGTAAATATTTCTATCTTCATACAGAGGGCGGTGTAGATATTTACATGTTTATAGAGATGTCAATGTAGATTTTTTCTGGTTTATACAGATAGCGGTGTTGATATTTCCAAGTTTATAGAGATAGCGTTGTAGATATTTCCATGTTCATACAGATAGCGGTGTAGATATTTCCGTGCTTATACAGATGGCGGTGTAGATATTTCCATGTTTAAACACATAGCGGTGTAGATATTTCCATGTTTATACAGATAGCGGAGTAGATATTTCCATGTTAATACAGATGGCGGTGTAGATATTTCCGTGTTAATACAGATGGCGGTGTAGATATTTCCATGTTCATACAGATGGCGGTGCAGATATTTCCATGTTCATACAGATGGCGATGTAGATATTTCCAAGCTTATAGAGATAGCTGTGTAGTTATTTCCAACTTTATAGAGATAGCGGTGTAGGTATTTCCACATATATGCAGATAGCTGTGTAGATATTTCCATGTTCATACAGATAGCGGTGTAGATATTTCCATGTTCATACAGATAGCGGTGTAGATAATTCCAAGTTCATTCAGATAGCGGTGTAGATAATTCCACCTTCACAGAGAGGGCGGTGTAGATACTTCTATGTTCATACAGATGGCGGTGTAGGTATTTCCATGTTTATAGAGATGGCAGTGTAGATATTTCCATGTTTATACAGATAGCGGTGTAGATATTTCCATGTTTAAAGAGATAGTGGTGTAGTTATTTCCATGTTTATACAGATAGCAGTGAAGATATTTCCATGTTTACACAGATAGCCGTGTGGATATTTCTATGTTTATACACATAGCAGTGTTGATATTTCCAAGTTTATGCAGATAGCGGTGCAGATATTTCCATGTTTATACAGAGAACGGTGTAGATATTTCCATGTTCATAATGATAGCGGTGTAGATATTTCCATGTTCATACAGATAGCGGTGTAGATATTTCCATGTTCATACAGATAGCGGTGTAGATATTTCCATGTTGATACAGATACCATTGTAGATATTTCCATGTTCATACAGATAGCGGTGTAGATATTTCCATGTTCATACAGACAGCGGTTTAGATATTTCCATGTTCATACAGATAGCGGTGTAAATAATTAAACCTTTAAAGAGATGGCGGTGTAAATATTTCTATGTTCATACAGATGGGGGTGTACATATTTACATGTTTATAGAGATGGTAGTCTAGATATTTCCTGGTTTATACAGATAGCGGTGTAGATATTTCCAAGTTTATAGAGATAGCGTAGTAGATATTTCCATGTTTATACAGATAGCGGTGTAGATATTTCCATGTTTGTACAGATGGTGGTGTAGATATTTCCATGTTTATACAGATAGCGGTGTAGATATTTCCATGTTTATACAGATAGCGGTGTAGATATTTCCATCTTAATACAGATGGCGGTGTAGATATTTCCATGTTCATACAGATGGTGGTGCAGATATTTCCATGTTCATACAGATGGCGATGTAGATATTTCCAAGTTTATAGAGATAGCGGTGTAGTTATTTCCAGCTTTACAGAGATAGCGGTGTAGATATTTATACGTATATGCAGATAGCTGTGTAGATATTTCCATGTTCATACAGATAGCGGTGTAGATATTTCCATGTTCATACAGATAGCGGTGTAGATCATTCCATGTTCATACAGATAGCGGTGTAGATATTTCCATGTTCATACAGATAGCGGTGTAGATATTTCTATCTTCATACAGATAGCGGTTTAGGTATTTCCATGTTCATACAGATAGCGGTGTAAATAATTCCACCTTTATAGAGATGGCGGTGTAAATATTTCTATGATCATACAGATGGGGGTGTAGATATTTACATGTTTATGGAGATGGTAGTCTAGATATTTCCTGGTTTATACAGATAGCGGTGTAGATATTTCCAAGCTTATAGAGATAGCGTTGTAGATATTTCCATATTCATACAGATAGCAGTGTAGATATTTCCATGTTTATACAGATGGCGGTGTAGATATTTCCATGTTTATACACATAGCGGTGTAGATATTTCCATGTTTATACAGATAGTGGTGTAGATATTTCCATGTTAATACAGATGGCAGTGTAGTTATTTCCATGTTCATACAGATGGTGGTGCAGATATTTCCATGTTCATACAGATGGCAATGTAGATATTTCCAAGTTTATACAGATAGCGGTGTAGTTATATCCAACTTTATAGAGATAGCGGTGTAGATATTTCCACGTATATACAGATAGCTGTGTAGATATTTCCATGTTCATACAAATAGCGGAGTAGATATTTCCATGTTCATACAGATAGCGGTGTAGATAATTCCATGTTCATACAGATAGCGGTGTAGATATTTCCATGTTCATACAGATAGCGCTGTAGATATTTCCATGTTCATACAGTTAGCGGTGTAGATAATTCCACCTTCATAGAGAGGGCGGTGTATATATTTCTTTGTTCATACAGATAGCAGTGTAGATATTTCCATGTTCATACAGATAGCGGTGTAGATATTTCCATGTTCATACAGATAGCGGTTTAGATATTTCCATGTTCATACAGATAGCGATGTAAATAATTCCATCTTTGTAGAGATGGCGGTGTAAATATTTCTATGTTCATACAGAGGGCGGTGTAGATATTTACATGTTTATAGAGATGTCAATCTAGATTTTTTCGGGTTTATACAGATAGCGGTGTTGATATTTCCAAGTTTATAGAGATAGCGTTGTAGATATTTCCATGTTCATACAGATAGCGGTGTAGATATTTCCTTGCTTATACAGATGGCGGTGTAGATATTTCCATGTTTAAACACATAGCGGTGTAGATATTTCCATGTTTATACTGATAGCGGAGTAGATATTTCCATGTTAATACAGATGGCGGTGTAGATATTTCCGTGTTAATACAGATGGCGGTGTAGATATTTCCATGTTCATACAGATGGCGGTGCAGATATTTCCATGTTCATACAGATGGCGATGTAGATATTTCCAAGCTTATAGAGATAGCTGTGTAGTTATTTCCAACTTTATAGAGATAGCGGTGTAGGTATTTCCACATATATGCAGATAGCTGTGTAGATATTTCCATGTTCATACAGATAGCGGTGTAGATAATTCCAAGTTCATTCAGATAGCGGTGTAGATAATTCCACCTTCATAGAGAGGGCGGTGTAGTTATTTCTATGTTTATACCGATGGCGGTGTAGATATTTACATGTTTATAGAGATGGCGGTCTGGATATTTTCTGTTTTACACAGATAGCGGTGTAGATGTTTCCATGTTTATAGAGATAGCGGTGTAGATATTTCCAATTTTATACAGATAGCATTGTAGATATTTCCATGGTCATAGAGATAGCGGTGTAGATATTTCCACGTTTATATGGATGGTGTAGATATTTCCATGTTCATACAGATGGCGGTGTAGATATTTCCATGTTTATAGAGATGGAGGTGTAGATATTTCCATGTTTATAGAGATGGCGGTGTAGATATTTTCATGTTTACAGAGATGGCGGTGTAGATATTTCCATGTTCATACAGATAGCAGTGTAGATATTTCCATGTTCATACAGATAGCGGTTTAGATATTTCCATGTTCATACAGATAGCGGTGTAAATAATTCCACCTTTATAGAGATGGCGGTGTAAATATTTCCATGTTCATACAGATGGCGGTGTAGATATTTACAAGTTTATAGAGATGTCAGTCTAGATATTTTCTGGTTTATACAGATGGCGGTGAAGATATTTCCATGTTTATACAGACAGCAGTGTAGATATTTCCATGTTTATACAGATGGCGGTGTAGATATTTCCATATTTATACACATAGCGGTGTAGATATTTCCATGTTTATAGAGATAGCGGTGTAGATATTTCCATCTTAATACAGATGGCGGTGTAGATATTTCAATGTTCATACAGATTGTGGTGCAGATATTTCCATGTTCATACAGATGGCGATGTAGATGTTTCCAAGCTTATAGATATAGCGTTGTGGTTATTTCCAACTTTATAGAGATAGTGGTGTAGATATTTCCACGTATATGCAGATAGCTGTGTTGATATTTCAATGTTCATACAGATAGCGGTGTAGATATTTCCATGTTCACACAGATAGCGGTGTAGATATTTCCAAGTTCATACAGATAGCGGTGTAGATAATTCCACATTCATAGAGAGGGCGGTGTAGATATTTCTATGTTCATACAGATGGCGGTGTAGATATTTCCATGTTTATAGAGATGGCGGTGTAGATATTTCCATGTTTATACAGATGGCGGTGTAGGTATTTCCATGTTTATAGAGATGGCGATGTAGTTATTTCCATGTTTATGGAGATAGCGGTGTAGATATTTCCATGTATATGCAGATAGCTGTGTAGATGTTTCCATGTTCATGCAGATAGCGGTGTAGATAGTTCCATGTTCATACAGATGGCGGTGAAGTTATTTACATGTTCATACAGATGGCAGTGTAGATATTTCCATGTTTATAGAGATGGCGGTGTAGATATTTCCATGTTTATACAGATGGAGGTGTAGATATTTCCATGTTTATAGAGATGGCGGTGAAGATATTTCCATGTTCATACAGATAGCGGTGTAGATCATTCCATGTTCATACTGATAGCGGTGTAGATATTTCCATGTTCATACAGATAGCGGTGTAGATATTTCCATCTTCATACAGATAGCGGTTTAGGTATTTCCATGTTCATACAGATAGCGGTGTAAATAATTCCACCTTTATAGAGATGGCGGTGTAAATATTTCTATGATCATACAGATGGGGGTGTAGATATTTACATGTTTATGGAGATGGTAGTCTAGATATTTCCTGGTTTATACAGATAGCGGTGTAGATATTTCCAAGCTTATAGAGATAGCGTTGTAGATATTTCCATGTTCATACAGATAGCACTGTAGATATTTCCATGTTTATACAGATGGCGGTGTAGATATTTCCATGTTTATACACATAGCGGTGTAGATATTTCCATGTTTATACAGATAGTGGTGTAGATATTTCCATGTTAATACAGATGGCAGTGTAGTTATTTCCATGTTCGTACAGATGGTGGTGCAGATATTTCCATGTTCATACAGATGGCAATGTAGATATTTCCAAGTTTATACAGATAGCGGTGTAGTTATATCCAACTTTATAGAGATAGCGGTGTAGATATTTCCACGTATATACAGATAGCTGTGTAGATATTTCCATGTTCATACAAATAGCGGAGTAGATATTTCCATGTTCATACAGATAGCGGTGTAGATAATTCCATGTTCATACAGATAGCGGTGTAGATATTTCCATGTTCATACAGATAGCGCTGTAGATATTTCCATGTTCATACAGTTAGCGGTGTAGATAATTCCACCTTCATAGAGAGGGCGGTGTATATATTTCTTTGTTCATACAGATAGCAGTGTAGATATTTCCATGTTCATACAGATAGCGGTGTAGATATTTCCATGTTCATACAGATAGCGGTTTAGATATTTCCATGTTCATACAGATAGCGATGTAAATAATTCCACCTTTGTAGAGATGGCAGTGTAAATATTTCTATGTTCATACAGAGGGCTGTGTAGATATTTACATGTTTATAGAGATGTCAATCTAGATTTTTTCTGGTTTATACAGATAGCGGTGTTGATATTTCCAAGTTTATAGAGATAGCGTTGTAGATATTTCCATGTTCATACAGATAGCGGTGTAGATATTTCCGTGCTTATACAGATGGCGGTGTAGATATTTCCATGTTTAAACACATAGCGGTGTAGATATTTCCATGTTTATACAGATAGCGGAGTAGATATTTCCATGTTAATACAGATGGCGGTGTAGATATTTCCGTGTTAATACAGATGGCGGTGTAGATATTTCCATGTTCATACAGATGGCGGTGCAGATATTTCCATGTTCATACAGATGGCGATGTAGATATTTCCAAGCTTATAGAGATAGCTGTGTAGTTATTTCCAACTTTATAGAGATAGCGGTGTAGGTATTTCCACATATATGCAGATAGCTGTGTAGATATTTCCATGTTCATACAGATAGCGGTGTAGATATTTCCATGTTCATACAGATAGCGGTGTAGATAATTCCAAGTTCATTCAGATAGCGGTGTAGATAATTCCACCTTCATAGAGAGGGCGGTGTAGTTATTTCTATGTTTATACCGATGGCGGTGTAGATATTTACATGTTTATAGAGATGGCGGTCTGGATATTTTCTGTTTTACACAGATAGCGGTGTAGATATTTCCATGTTTATAGAGATAGCGGTGTAGATATTTCCAATTTTATACAGATAGCATTGTAAATATTTCCATGGTCATAGAGATAGCGGTGTAGATATTTCCACGTTTATAGGGATGGTGTAGATATTTCCATGTTCATACAGATGGCGGTGTAGATATTTCCATGTTTATAGAGATGGAGGTGTAGATATTTCCATGTTTATAGAGATGGCGGTGTAGATATTTTCATGTTTACAGAGATGGCGGTGTAGATATTTCCATGTTCATACAGATAGCAGTGTAGATATTTCCATGTTCATACAGATAGCGGTTTAGATATTTCCATGTTCATACAGATAGCGGTGTAAATAATTCCACCTTTATAGAGATGGCGGTGTAAATATTTCCATGTTCATACAGATGGCGGTGTAGATATTTACAAGTTTATAGAGATGTCAGTCTAGATATTTTCTGGTTTATACAGATGGCGGTGTAGATATTTCCATGTTTATACAGACAGCAGTGTAGATATTTCCATGTTTATACAGATGGCGGTGTAGATATTTCCATATTTATACACATAGCGGTGTAGATATTTCCATGTTTATAGAGATAGCGGTGTAGATATTTCCATCTTAATACAGATGGCGGTGTAGATATTTCAATGTTCATACAGATTGTGGTGCAGATATTTCCATGTTCATACAGATGGCGATGTAGATGTTTCCAAGCTTATAGATATAGCGGTATAGTTATTTCCTACTTTATAGGGATAGCGGTGTAGATATTTCCATGAATATGCAGATAGCTGTGTAGATATTTCCATTTTCATATAGATAGCGGTGTAGATATTTCCACGTTTATATGGATGGTGGTGTAGATATTTCCATGTTCATACAGATGGCGGTGTAGATATTTCCATGTTTATAGAGATGGAGGTGTAGATATTTCCATGTTTATAGAGATGGCGGTGTAGATATTTCCATGTTCATACAGATGGCAGTGTAGATATTTCCATGTTCATAAAGATAGCGGTGTAGATATTTCCATGTTCATACAGATGGCGGTGTAGACATTTCAATGTTCATACAGATAGTGGTGTAGTTATTTCCATGTTCATACAGATAGCGGTGTAAATAATTCCACGTTTATAGAGATGGCGGTGTAAATATTTCTATGTTCATACTGATGGCGGTGTAGATATTTACATGTTTATAGAGATGTCAGTCTAGATATTTTCTGGTTTATACAGATAGCGGTGCAGTTATTTCCAAGTTTATTGAGATAGCGTTGTAGATATTTCCATGTTCATACAGATAGCGATGTTGATATTTCCATGTTTATACAGAGGGCGGTGTAGATATTTCCATGTTTATACAGACAGCAGTGTAGATATTTCCATTTTTATAGAGATAGCGGTGTAGATATTTCCATCTTAATACAGATGGCGGTGTAGATATTTCCATGTTCATACAGACGTTGGTGCAGATATTTCCATGTTCATACAGATGGCGATGTAGATATTTCCAAGCTTATAGAGATAGCGGTGTAGTTATTTAAAACTTTATAGTGATAGCGGTGTAGATATTTCCACGTATATGCAGATAGCTGTGTAGATATTTCCATGTTCATACAGATAGCGGTGTAGATATTTCCATGTTCATACAGATAGCGGTGTAGATGTTTCCGAGTTCATACAGATAGCGGTGTAGACAATTCCACCTTCATAGAGAGGGCAGTGTAGATATTTCTATGTTCATACAGATGGCGGTGTAGATATTTCCGTGTTTATAGAGATCGCGGTATAGTTATTTCCATGTTTATACAGATGGCGGTGTAGTTATTTCCATGTTTATAGAGATGGTGGTGTTGTTATTTGCATGTTTATGGATATAGCGTTGCAGATATTTCCATGTATATGCAGATAGCTGTGTAGATGTTTCCATGTTCATACAGATAGCTGTGTAGTTAGTTCCATGTTCATACAGATGGCGGAGTAGATATTTCCATGTTCATACAAATGGCGGTGAAGTTATTTACAGGTTCATACAGATGGCGGTGTAGATATTTCCATTTTTATAGAGATGGCGGTGTAGATATTTCCATCTTTATACAGATGGAGGTGTAGATATTTAAATGTTTATAGAGATGGTGGTGTAGATATTTCCATGTTAATACAGAAACGGTGTAGATATTTCCATGTTTACACAGATAGCAGTGTAGATATTTCCATGTTTATGCAGATGGCGGTGTAGATATTTACATGTTTATAGAGTTGTCGGTCTAGATATTTCGATGTTTATAGAGATAATGGTGTAGCTATTTCCAAGTTTATAGAGACTGCGGTGTAGATATTTCCATGTTTATACAGATAGCGGTGTAGATATTTCCATGTTTATAGAGATAGCGGTGTAGTTATTTCCATGTTTATACAGATAGCGGTGAAGATATTTCCATGTTTACACAGATAGCCTTGTGGATAGTTCCATGTTTTTACAGATAGCGGTGTAGATATTTCCATGTTTATACAGACAGCAGTGTAGATATTTCCATGTTTATAGAGATAGCGGTGTAGATATTTCCATCTTAATACAGATGGCGGTGTTGATATTTCCATGTTCATACAGATGGTGGTGCAGATATTTCCATGTTCATACAGATGGCGATGTAGATATTTCCAAGTTTATAGAGATAGCGGTGTAGTTATTTCTAGCTTTACAGAGATAGCGGTGTAGATATTTCTACGTATATGCAGATAGCTGTGTAGATATTTCCATGTTCATACAGATAGCGGTGTAGATATTTCCATGTTCATACAGATAGCAGTGTAGATATTTCCATGTTCATACAGATAGCGGTGTAGATATTTCCATGTTAATACAGATGGCGGTGTAGATATTTCCGTGTTAGTACAGATGGCGGTGTAGATATTTCCATGTTCATACAGATGGCGGTGCAGATATTTCCATGTACATACAGATGCCGATGTAGATATTTCCAAGCTTATAAAGATAGCTGTGTAGTTATTTCCAACTTTATAGAGATAGCGGTGTAGGTATTTCCACATATATGCAGATAGCTGTGTAGATATTTCCATGTTCATACAGATAGCGGTGTAGATATTTCCATGTTCATACAGATAGCGGAGTAGAGATTTCCATTTTCATACAGATAGCGGTTTAGGTATTTCCATGTTCATACAGATAGCGGTGTAAATAATTCCACCTTTATAGAGATGGCGGTGTAAATATTTCTATGATCATACAGATGGGGGTGTAGATATTTACATGTTTATAGAGATGGTAGTCTAGATATTTCTTGGTTTATACAGATAGCTGTGTAGATATTTCCAAGCTTATAGAGATAGCGTTGTAGATATTTCCATGTTCATACAGAAAGCGGTGTAGATATTTCCATGTTTATACAGATGGCGGTGTAGATATTTCCATGTTTATACACATAGCGGTGTAGATATTTCCATGTTTATACAGATAGTGGTGTAGATATTTCCATGTTAATACAGATGGCAGTGTAGATATTTCCATCTTCATACAGATGGTGGTGCAGATATTTCCATGTTCATACAGATGGCGATGTAGATATTTCCAAGTTTATACAGATAGCGGTGTAGTTATATCCAACTTTATAGAGATAGCGGTGTAGATATTTCCACGTATATGCAGATAGCTGTGTAGATATTTCCATGTTCATACAGATAGCGGTGTAGATATTTCCATGTTCATACAGATAGCGGTGTAGATAATTCCATGTTCATACAGATAGCGGTGTAGATATTTCCATGTTCATACAGAGAGCGGTGTAGATATTTCCATGTTCATACAGTTAGCGGTGTAGATAATTCCACCTTCATAGAGAGGGCGGTGTATATATTTCTATGTTCATACAGATAGCAGTGTAGATATTTCCAGGTTCATACAGATAGCGGTGTAGATATTTCCATGTTCATACAGATAGCGGTTTAGATATTTCCATGTTCATACAGATAGCGATATAAATAATTCCACCTTTGTAGAGATGGCGGTGTAAATATTTCTATGTTCATACAGAGGGCGGTGTAGATATTTACATGTTTATAGAGATGTCAATCTAGGTTTTTTCTGGTTTGTACAGATAGCGGTGTTGATATTTCCAAGTTTATAGAGATAGCGTTGTAGATATTTCCATGTTCATACAGATAGCGGTGTATATATTTCCGTGCTTATACAGATGGCGGTGTAGACATTTCCATGTTTAAACACATAGCGGTGAAGATATTTCCATGTTTATACAGATAGTGGCGTAGATATTTCCATGTTAATACAGATGGCGGTGTAGATATTTCCGTGTTAATACAGATGGCGGTGTAGATATTTCCATGTTCATACAGATGGCGGTGCAGATATTTCCATGTTCATACAGATGCCGATGTAGATATTTCCAAGCTTATAAAGATAGCTGTGTAGTTATTTCCAACTTTATAGAGATAGCGGTGTAGGTATTTCCACATATATGCAGATAGCTGTGTAGATATTTCCATGTTCATACAGATAGCGGTGTAGATATTTCCATGTTCATACAGATAGCGGTGTAGATAATTCCAAGTTCATTCAGATAGCGGTGTAGATAATTCCACCTTCATAGAGAGGGCGGTGTAGATACTTCTATGTTCATACAGATGGCGGTGTAGGTATTTCCATGTTTATAGAGATGGCAGTGTAGATATTTCCATGTTTATACAGATAGCGGTGTAGATATTTCCATGTTTATAGAGATAGTGGTGTAGTTATTTCCATGCTTATACAGATAGCAGTGAAGATATTTCCATGTTTACACAGATAGCCGTGTGGATATTTCCATGTATATACACATAGCAGTGTAGATATTTCCAAGTTTATGCAGATAGCGGTGCAGATATTTCCATGTTTATACAGAGAACGGTGTTGATATTTCCGTGTTCATACAGATAGCGGTGTAGATATTTCCATGTTCATACAGATAGCGGTGTAGATATTTCCATGTTCATACAGATAGCGGTGTAGATATTTCCATGTTCATACAGATAGCGGTTTAGATATTTCCATGATCATACAGATAGCGGTGTAAATAACTCCACCTTTACAGAGATGGCAGTGTAAATATTTCTATGTTCATACAGATGGCGGTGTAGATATTTACCTGTTTATAGAGATGGCAGTCTAGATATTTCCTAGTTTATACAGATAACGGTGTAGATATTTCCAAGGTTATAGAGATAGCGTTGTAGATATTTCCATGTTTATACATTTAGCGGTGTAGATATTTCCATGTTTATACACATGGCGATGTAGATTTTCCATGTTTATAAAGATAGCGGTGCAGATATTTCCATGTTTATACAGAGAGCGGTGTAGATATTTCCATCTTAATACAGACAGCGGTGTAGATATTTCCATGTTCATACAGATGGTGGTGCAGATATTTCCATGTTCATACAGATGGCGATGTAGATATTTCCATGTTCATACAGATAGCAGTGTAGATATTTCCATGTTCATACAGATAGCGGTGTAGATAATTCCACCTTCATAGAGAGGGCGGTGTAGATACTTCTATGTTCATACAGATGGCGGTGTAGGTATTTCCATGTTTATAGAGATGGCAGTGTAGATATTTCCATGTTTATACAGATAGCGGTGTAGATATTTCCATGTTTATAGAGATAGTGGTGTAGTTATTTCCATGCTTATACAGATAGCAGTGAAGATATTTCCATGTTTACACAGATAGCCGTGTGGATATTTCCATGTATATACACATAGCAGTGTAGATATTTCCAAGTTTATGCAGATAGCGGTGCAGATATTTCCATGTTTATACAGAGAACGGTGTTGATATTTCCGTGTTCATACAGATAGCGGTGTAGATATTTCCATGTTCATACAGATAGCGGTGTAGATATTTCCATGTTCATACAGATAGCGGTGTAGATATTTCCATGTTCATACAGATAGCGGTTTAGATATTTCCATGATCATACAGATAGCGGTGTAAATAACTCCACCTTTACAGAGATGGCAGTGTAAATATTTCTATGTTCATACCGATGGCGGTGTAGATATTTACCTGTTTATAGAGATGGCAGTCTAGATATTTCCTAGTTTATACAGATAACGGTGTAGATATTTCCAAGGTTATAGAGATAGCGTTGTAGATATTTCCATGTTTATACATTTAGCGGTGTAGATATTTCCATGTTTATACACATGGCGATGTAGATTTTCCATGTTTATAAAGATAGCGGTGCAGATATTTCCATGTTTATACAGAGAGCGGTGTAGATATTTCCATCTTAATACAGACAGCGGTGTAGATATTTCCATGTTCATACAGATGGTGGTGCAGATATTTCCATGTTCATACAGATGGCGATGTAGATATTTCCATGTTCATACAGATAGCGATGTAAATAATTCCACCTTTGTAGAGATGGCAGTGTAAATATTTCTATGTTCATACAGAGGGCTGTGTAGATATTTACATGTTTATAGAGATGTCAATCTAGATTTTTTCTGGTTTATACAGATAGCGGTGTTGATATTTCCAAGTTTATAGAGATAGCGTTGTAGATATTTCCATGTTCATACAGATAGCGGTGTAGATATTTCCGTGCTTATACAGATGGCGGTGTAGATATTTCCATGTTTAAACACATAGCGGTGTAGATATTTCCATGTTTATACAGATAGCGGAGTAGATATTTCCATGTTAATACAGATGGCGGTGTAGATATTTCCGTGTTAATACAGATGGCGGTGTAGATATTTCCATGTTCATACAGATGGCGGTGCAGATATTTCCATGTTCATACAGATGGCGATGTAGATATTTCCAAGCTTATAGAGATAGCTGTGTAGTTATTTCCAACTTTATAGAGATAGCGGTGTAGGTATTTCCACATATATGCAGATAGCTGTGTAGATATTTCCATGTTCATACAGATAGCGGTGTAGATATTTCCATGTTCATACAGATAGCGGTGTAGATAATTCCAAGTTCATTCAGATAGCGGTGTAGATAATTCCACCTTCATAGAGAGGGCGGTGTAGTTATTTCTATGTTTATACCGATGGCGGTGTAGATATTTACATGTTTATAGAGATGGCGGTCTGGATATTTTCTGTTTTACACAGATAGCGGTGTAGATATTTCCATGTTTATAGAGATAGCGGTGTAGATATTTCCAATTTTATACAGATAGCATTGTAAATATTTCCATGGTCATAGAGATAGCGGTGTAGATATTTCCACGTTTATAGGGATGGTGTAGATATTTCCATGTTCATACAGATGGCGGTGTAGATATTTCCATGTTTATAGAGATGGAGGTGTAGATATTTCCATGTTTATAGAGATGGCGGTGTAGATATTTTCATGTTTACAGAGATGGCGGTGTAGATATTTCCATGTTCATACAGATAGCAGTGTAGATATTTCCATGTTCATACAGATAGCGGTTTAGATATTTCCATGTTCATACAGATAGCGGTGTAAATAATTCCACCTTTATAGAGATGGCGGTGTAAATATTTCCATGTTCATACAGATGGCGGTGTAGATATTTACAAGTTTATAGAGATGTCAGTCTAGATATTTTCTGGTTTATACAGATGGCGGTGTAGATATTTCCATGTTTATACAGACAGCAGTGTAGATATTTCCATGTTTATACAGATGGCGGTGTAGATATTTCCATATTTATACACATAGCGGTGTAGATATTTCCATGTTTATAGAGATAGCGGTGTAGATATTTCCATCTTAATACAGATGGCGGTGTAGATATTTCAATGTTCATACAGATTGTGGTGCAGATATTTCCATGTTCATACAGATGGCGATGTAGATGTTTCCAAGCTTATAGATATAGCGGTATAGTTATTTCCTACTTTATAGGGATAGCGGTGTAGATATTTCCATGAATATGCAGATAGCTGTGTAGATATTTCCATTTTCATATAGATAGCGGTGTAGATATTTCCACGTTTATATGGATGGTGGTGTAGATATTTCCATGTTCATACAGATGGCGGTGTAGATATTTCCATGTTTATAGAGATGGAGGTGTAGATATTTCCATGTTTATAGAGATGGCGGTGTAGATATTTCCATGTTCATACAGATGGCAGTGTAGATATTTCCATGTTCATAAAGATAGCGGTGTAGATATTTCCATGTTCATACAGATGGCGGTGTAGACATTTCAATGTTCATACAGATAGTGGTGTAGTTATTTCCATGTTCATACAGATAGCGGTGTAAATAATTCCACGTTTATAGAGATGGCGGTGTAAATATTTCTATGTTCATACTGATGGCGGTGTAGATATTTACATGTTTATAGAGATGTCAGTCTAGATATTTTCTGGTTTATACAGATAGCGGTGCAGTTATTTCCAAGTTTATTGAGATAGCGTTGTAGATATTTCCATGTTCATACAGATAGCGATGTTGATATTTCCATGTTTATACAGAGGGCGGTGTAGATATTTCCATGTTTATACAGACAGCAGTGTAGATATTTCCATTTTTATAGAGATAGCGGTGTAGATATTTCCATCTTAATACAGATGGCGGTGTAGATATTTCCATGTTCATACAGACGTTGGTGCAGATATTTCCATGTTCATACAGATGGCGATGTAGATATTTCCAAGCTTATAGAGATAGCGGTGTAGTTATTTAAAACTTTATAGTGATAGCGGTGTAGATATTTCCACGTATATGCAGATAGCTGTGTAGATATTTCCATGTTCATACAGATAGCGGTGTAGATATTTCCATGTTCATACAGATAGCGGTGTAGATGTTTCCGAGTTCATACAGATAGCGGTGTAGACAATTCCACCTTCATAGAGAGGGCAGTGTAGATATTTCTATGTTCATACAGATGGCGGTGTAGATATTTCCGTGTTTATAGAGATCGCGGTATAGTTATTTCCATGTTTATACAGATGGCGGTGTAGTTATTTCCATGTTTATAGAGATGGTGGTGTTGTTATTTGCATGTTTATGGATATAGCGTTGCAGATATTTCCATGTATATGCAGATAGCTGTGTAGATGTTTCCATGTTCATACAGATAGCTGTGTAGTTAGTTCCATGTTCATACAGATGGCGGAGTAGATATTTCCATGTTCATACAAATGGCGGTGAAGTTATTTACAGGTTCATACAGATGGCGGTGTAGATATTTCCATTTTTATAGAGATGGCGGTGTAGATATTTCCATCTTTATACAGATGGAGGTGTAGATATTTAAATGTTTATAGAGATGGTGGTGTAGATATTTCCATGTTAATACAGAAACGGTGTAGATATTTCCATGTTTACACAGATAGCAGTGTAGATATTTCCATGTTTATGCAGATGGCGGTGTAGATATTTACATGTTTATAGAGTTGTCGGTCTAGATATTTCGATGTTTATAGAGATAATGGTGTAGCTATTTCCAAGTTTATAGAGACTGCGGTGTAGATATTTCCATGTTTATACAGATAGCGGTGTAGATATTTCCATGTTTATAGAGATAGCGGTGTAGTTATTTCCATGTTTATACAGATAGCGGTGAAGATATTTCCATGTTTACACAGATAGCCTTGTGGATAGTTCCATGTTTTTACAGATAGCGGTGTAGATATTTCCATGTTTATACAGACAGCAGTGTAGATATTTCCATGTTTATAGAGATAGCGGTGTAGATATTTCCATCTTAATACAGATGGCGGTGTTGATATTTCCATGTTCATACAGATGGTGGTGCAGATATTTCCATGTTCATACAGATGGCGATGTAGATATTTCCAAGTTTATAGAGATAGCGGTGTAGTTATTTCTAGCTTTACAGAGATAGCGGTGTAGATATTTCTACGTATATGCAGATAGCTGTGTAGATATTTCCATGTTCATACAGATAGCGGTGTAGATATTTCCATGTTCATACAGATAGCAGTGTAGATATTTCCATGTTCATACAGATAGCGGTGTAGATATTTCCATGTTAATACAGATGGCGGTGTAGATATTTCCGTGTTAGTACAGATGGCGGTGTAGATATTTCCATGTTCATACAGATGGCGGTGCAGATATTTCCATGTACATACAGATGCCGATGTAGATATTTCCAAGCTTATAAAGATAGCTGTGTAGTTATTTCCAACTTTATAGAGATAGCGGTGTAGGTATTTCCACATATATGCAGATAGCTGTGTAGATATTTCCATGTTCATACAGATAGCGGTGTAGATATTTCCATGTTCATACAGATAGCGGAGTAGAGATTTCCATTTTCATACAGATAGCGGTTTAGGTATTTCCATGTTCATACAGATAGCGGTGTAAATAATTCCACCTTTATAGAGATGGCGGTGTAAATATTTCTATGATCATACAGATGGGGGTGTAGATATTTACATGTTTATAGAGATGGTAGTCTAGATATTTCTTGGTTTATACAGATAGCTGTGTAGATATTTCCAAGCTTATAGAGATAGCGTTGTAGATATTTCCATGTTCATACAGAAAGCGGTGTAGATATTTCCATGTTTATACAGATGGCGGTGTAGATATTTCCATGTTTATACACATAGCGGTGTAGATATTTCCATGTTTATACAGATAGTGGTGTAGATATTTCCATGTTAATACAGATGGCAGTGTAGATATTTCCATCTTCATACAGATGGTGGTGCAGATATTTCCATGTTCATACAGATGGCGATGTAGATATTTCCAAGTTTATACAGATAGCGGTGTAGTTATATCCAACTTTATAGAGATAGCGGTGTAGATATTTCCACGTATATGCAGATAGCTGTGTAGATATTTCCATGTTCATACAGATAGCGGTGTAGATATTTCCATGTTCATACAGATAGCGGTGTAGATAATTCCATGTTCATACAGATAGCGGTGTAGATATTTCCATGTTCATACAGAGAGCGGTGTAGATATTTCCATGTTCATACAGTTAGCGGTGTAGATAATTCCACCTTCATAGAGAGGGCGGTGTATATATTTCTATGTTCATACAGATAGCAGTGTAGATATTTCCAGGTTCATACAGATAGCGGTGTAGATATTTCCATGTTCATACAGATAGCGGTTTAGATATTTCCATGTTCATACAGATAGCGATATAAATAATTCCACCTTTGTAGAGATGGCGGTGTAAATATTTCTATGTTCATACAGAGGGCGGTGTAGATATTTACATGTTTATAGAGATGTCAATCTAGGTTTTTTCTGGTTTGTACAGATAGCGGTGTTGATATTTCCAAGTTTATAGAGATAGCGTTGTAGATATTTCCATGTTCATACAGATAGCGGTGTATATATTTCCGTGCTTATACAGATGGCGGTGTAGACATTTCCATGTTTAAACACATAGCGGTGAAGATATTTCCATGTTTATACAGATAGTGGCGTAGATATTTCCATGTTAATACAGATGGCGGTGTAGATATTTCCGTGTTAATACAGATGGCGGTGTAGATATTTCCATGTTCATACAGATGGCGGTGCAGATATTTCCATGTTCATACAGATGCCGATGTAGATATTTCCAAGCTTATAAAGATAGCTGTGTAGTTATTTCCAACTTTATAGAGATAGCGGTGTAGGTATTTCCACATATATGCAGATAGCTGTGTAGATATTTCCATGTTCATACAGATAGCGGTGTAGATATTTCCATGTTCATACAGATAGCGGTGTAGATAATTCCAAGTTCATTCAGATAGCGGTGTAGATAATTCCACCTTCATAGAGAGGGCGGTGTAGATACTTCTATGTTCATACAGATGGCGGTGTAGGTATTTCCATGTTTATAGAGATGGCAGTGTAGATATTTCCATGTTTATACAGATAGCGGTGTAGATATTTCCATGTTTATAGAGATAGTGGTGTAGTTATTTCCATGCTTATACAGATAGCAGTGAAGATATTTCCATGTTTACACAGATAGCCGTGTGGATATTTCCATGTATATACACATAGCAGTGTAGATATTTCCAAGTTTATGCAGATAGCGGTGCAGATATTTCCATGTTTATACAGAGAACGGTGTTGATATTTCCGTGTTCATACAGATAGCGGTGTAGATATTTCCATGTTCATACAGATAGCGGTGTAGATATTTCCATGTTCATACAGATAGCGGTGTAGATATTTCCATGTTCATACAGATAGCGGTTTAGATATTTCCATGATCATACAGATAGCGGTGTAAATAACTCCACCTTTACAGAGATGGCAGTGTAAATATTTCTATGTTCATACAGATGGCGGTGTAGATATTTACCTGTTTATAGAGATGGCAGTCTAGATATTTCCTAGTTTATACAGATAACGGTGTAGATATTTCCAAGGTTATAGAGATAGCGTTGTAGATATTTCCATGTTTATACATTTAGCGGTGTAGATATTTCCATGTTTATACACATGGCGATGTAGATTTTCCATGTTTATAAAGATAGCGGTGCAGATATTTCCATGTTTATACAGAGAGCGGTGTAGATATTTCCATCTTAATACAGACAGCGGTGTAGATATTTCCATGTTCATACAGATGGTGGTGCAGATATTTCCATGTTCATACAGATGGCGATGTAGATATTTCCATGTTCATACAGATAGCAGTGTAGATATTTCCATGTTCATACAGATAGCGGTGTAGATAATTCCACCTTCATAGAGAGGGCGGTGTAGATACTTCTATGTTCATACAGATGGCGGTGTAGGTATTTCCATGTTTATAGAGATGGCAGTGTAGATATTTCCATGTTTATACAGATAGCGGTGTAGATATTTCCATGTTTATAGAGATAGTGGTGTAGTTATTTCCATGCTTATACAGATAGCAGTGAAGATATTTCCATGTTTACACAGATAGCCGTGTGGATATTTCCATGTATATACACATAGCAGTGTAGATATTTCCAAGTTTATGCAGATAGCGGTGCAGATATTTCCATGTTTATACAGAGAACGGTGTTGATATTTCCGTGTTCATACAGATAGCGGTGTAGATATTTCCATGTTCATACAGATAGCGGTGTAGATATTTCCATGTTCATACAGATAGCGGTGTAGATATTTCCATGTTCATACAGATAGCGGTTTAGATATTTCCATGATCATACAGATAGCGGTGTAAATAACTCCACCTTTACAGAGATGGCAGTGTAAATATTTCTATGTTCATACCGATGGCGGTGTAGATATTTACCTGTTTATAGAGATGGCAGTCTAGATATTTCCTAGTTTATACAGATAACGGTGTAGATATTTCCAAGGTTATAGAGATAGCGTTGTAGATATTTCCATGTTTATACATTTAGCGGTGTAGATATTTCCATGTTTATACACATGGCGATGTAGATTTTCCATGTTTATAAAGATAGCGGTGCAGATATTTCCATGTTTATACAGAGAGCGGTGTAGATATTTCCATCTTAATACAGACAGCGGTGTAGATATTTCCATGTTCATACAGATGGTGGTGCAGATATTTCCATGTTCATACAGATGGCGATGTAGATATTTCCATGTTCATACAGATAGCAGTGTAGATATTTCCATGTTCATACAGATAGCGGTGTAGATAATTCCACCTTCATAGAGAGGGCGGTGTAGATATTTCTATGTTCATACTGATGGTGGTGTAGATATTTACATGTTTATAGAGATGGCGGTCTAGATATTGTCTGTTTTATACGGATAGCGGTGTAGTTATTTCCATGTTTATAGAGATAGCGGTGTAGATATTTCCAATTTTATACAGATAGCATTGTAGATATTTCCATGGTCATAGAGATAGCGGTGTAGATATTTACACGTTTATAGGGATGGTGGTGTAGATATTTCCATGTTAATACAGAAGGCGGTGTAGATATTTCCATGTTCATAGAGATAGCGGTGTAGATATTTTCATGTTCATACAGATAGCGGTTTAGATATTTCCATGTTCATACAGATATCAATGTTAATAATTCCACCTTTGTAGAGATGGTGGTGTAAATATTTCTATATTCATACAGAGGGCGGTGTAGATATTTACATGTTTATAGAGATGTCAGTCTAGATATTTTCTGGTTTATACAGAAAGCGGTGTTGATATTTCCAAGTTTATAGAGATAGCGTTGTAGATATTTCCATGTTCATACAGATAGCGGTGTAGATATTTGCAGGTTTATTCAGATGGCGGTGTAGATATTTCCATGCTTATACACATAGCGGTGTAGATATTTCCATGTTTATACAGATAGCGGAGTAGATATTTCCATGTTAATACAGATGGCGGTGTAGATATTTCCATGTTCATACAGATGGCGATGTAAATATTTCCAAGCTTATATAGATAGCGGTGTCGTTATTTCCTACTTTATAGAGACAGCGGTGTAGATATTTCCACATATATGCAGATAGCTGTGTAGATATTTCCATATTCATACAGATGGCGGTGTAGATATTTCCATGTTCATACAGATAGCGGTGTAGATATTTCCAAGTTCATACAGATAGCGGTGTAGATAATTCCACCTTCATAGAGAGGGCGGTGTAGATATTTCTATGTTCATACTAATGGCGGTGTAGATATTTCCATGTTTATAGAGATGGCGGTGTAGATATTTCCGTGTTTATAGAGATGGCGGTGAGGATATTTCCATGTTTATTCAGATGACGTTGTAGATATTTCCATGTTTATAGAGATGGCGGTGTAGATATTTCCATGTTTACACAGAAAGCGGTGTTGATGTTTCCATGTTTATACAGATAGCGGTGTAGATATATCCATCTTAATACAGATGGCGGTGTAGATATTTCCATGTTCATACAGATGGTGATGCAGATATTTCCATGTTCATACAGTTTGCGATGTAGATATTTCCAAGTTTATAGAGATAGCGGTGTAGATATATCCAACTTTATAGAGATAGCGGTGTAGATATTTGCACGTATATGCAGATAGCTGTGTAGATATTTACATGTTCATACAGATAGCGGTGTAGATATTTCCATGTTTACACAGATAGCGGTGTAGATATTTCCATGCTTATGCAGATCGCGGTGTAGATATTTACATGTTTATAGAGTTGGCGGTCTAGATATTTCGATGTTTATAGAGATAGTGGTGTAGTTATTTCCAAGTTTGTAGAGACTGCGGTGTAGATATTTCCATGTTTATACAGATAGCGATGTAGATTTTCCATGTTTATAGAGATAGTGGTGTAGTTATTTCCATGTTTATACAGATAGCCGTGAAGATATTTCCATGTTTACACAGATAGCCGTGTGGATATTTCCATGTTTATACACATAGCGGTGTAGATATTTCCAAGTTTATGCAGATAGCGGTGCAGATATTTCCATGTTTATACAGAGAGCGGTGTAGATATTTCCATGTTCATACAGATAGCAGTGTAGATATTTCCATGTTCATACAGATAGCGTTGTAGATATTTCCATGTTCATACAGATAGCGGTGTAGATATTTCCATGTTTATACAGATGGCGATGTAGATATTTCCATGTTTATAAAGATAGCGGTGCAGATATTTCCATGTTTATACAGAGAGCGGTGTAGATATTTCCATCTTAATACAGATGGCGGTGTAGATATTTCCATGTTCATACAGATGGTTGTGCAGATATTTCCATGTTCATACAGATGGCGATGTAGATATTTCCAAGTTTAAAGAGATAGAGGTGTAGTTAATTCCAACTTTATAGAGATAGCGGTGTAGATATTTCCACGTATTTGCAGATAGCTGTGTAGATATTTCCATGTTCATACAGATAGCGGTGTAGATATTTCCATGTTCATACAGATAGCGGTGTAGATAATTCCATGTTCATACAGATAGCGGTGTAGATATTTCCATGTTCATACAGATAGCGGTGTAGATATTTCCATGTTCATACAGATAGCAGTGTAGATATTTCCATGTTCATACACATAGCGGTGTAGATAATTCCACGTTCATAGAGAGGGCGGTGTAGATATTTCTATGTTCATACAGATGGCGGTGTAGATATTTCCATGTTCAAAGAGATGGCGGTGTAGATATTTCCATGTTTATGCAGATAGCAGTGTAGTTATTTCCATGTTCAAAGAGATGGCGGTGTAGATATTTCCATGTTTATGCAGATAGCCATGTAGTTATTTCCATGTTCATGCAGATAGCGGTGTAGATATTTCCATGTTCAAAGAGATGGCGGTGTAGATATTTCCATGTTTATGCAGATAGCAGTGTAGTTATTTCCATGTTTATAGAGATAGCATTGTAGATATTTCCATTGATATGCAGATAGCTGTGTAGATATTTGCATGTTCATACAGATAGCGGTGTAGTTATTTCCATGTTCATACAGATAGCGGTGTAGATATTTCCATGTTCATACACATAGCGGAGTAGATATTTCCATGTTCATACACATAACGGTGTATATATTTCCATGTTCATACAGATAGCGGTGCAGATATTTCCATGTTCATACCGTTAGCGGTGTAGATATTTCCATGTTCATAGAGATGGCGGTGTAGATATTTCCATGTTTTTGAAGACAGCGGTATAGATATTTCCATGTTTTTACAGATGTTGGTGTACATATTTCCACGTTTATAGGGATGGCAGTCTAGATATTTCCATGTTTATAGTGATAGTGGTGTAGTTATTTCCAAGTTTATAGAGACAGCGTTGTAGATATTTCCATGTTTATACAGATAGCGGTGAAGATATTTCCATGTTTATACAGATAGCGGTGAAGATATTTCCATGTTTATACAGATAGCGGTTTGGATATTTCCATGTTTATAGAGATAGTGGTGTAGATAATTCCAATTTCCTACACATAGCAGTGTAGATATTTCTAAGTTCATACAGATAGCGGTGTAGATATTTCCACGTTTATAGAGATGGTTGTGAAGGTATTTCCAAGTTCATACAGATGGTGGTTTAGATATTTCCATGTTTATAGAGATGGCGGTGTAGATATTTTCATGTTTAAACAGATGGCGGTGTAGATATGTCCATGTTTACACAGATAGCGGTGTAGACATTCCCACGTTTACACAGATAGCGGTGTGGATATTTCCATGTTTATGCAGATAGCGGTGTAGATATTTCCATGTTTATACAGATAGCGGTGCGTTTATTTCCATGTTTATACAGATAGTGGTGCAGATATTTCCATGTTTATACAGATAGCGGTGTAGATATTTCCATCTGAACACAGATGGCGGTGTAGATATGTCCATGTTCGTACAGACTGCGGTGTAGATATTTCCATGTTCATACAGATGGCGGTGTAGATATTTCGAAGTTTATTGAGATAGCGCTGTAGTTATTTCCATATTTATAGAGAAATCTGTGTAGACATTTCCATGTATATGCAGATAGCTGTGTAGATATTGCCATGTTCATGCAGATACCGGTGTAGATATTTCCACGTTCATCCAGATGCCGGTGTAGATATATCCGCGTTCATACCGATGGCGGTGAAGGTATTTCCATGTTCATACAGATGGCGGTGTAGACATTTACATGTTCATACAAATGGCGGTGTAGATACTTCCATGTTCATAGAGATGGCAGTGTAGATATTTCCATGTTCATAGAGATGGCGGTGTAGATATTTCCATGTTTATACAGATAGCAGTGTACTTATTTCCATGTTTATAGAGATAGCAGTGTAGATATTTCCATTGATATACAGATAGCTGTTTACGTATTTGCATGTTCATACAGTTAGACGTCTAGATATTTCCATGTTCATACAGATAGCGATATAGATATTTCCATGTTCATACAGATAGCGGTGTAGATATTTCCATGTTCATACAGATTGCGGTGTAGATATTTCCATGTTCATACAGATAGTGGTGTAGATATTTCCATGTTCATACAGGTAACTCTGTAGTTATTTCCATGTTCATACAGATAGCGGTGAAGATATTTCCATGTTCATACCGTTAGCGGTGTAGATATTTCCATGTTCATAGAGATGGCGGTGTAGATATTTCCATGTTTATGCAGATAGCGGTATAGATATTTCCATGTTTTTACAGATGGTGGTGTAGATATTTCCATGTTTATAGGGATGGCTGTCTAGATATTTCCATGTTTATAGAGATAGTGGTGTAGTTATTTCGAAGTTTATAGAGACAGAGTTGTAGATATTTCCATGTTTATACAGATACCGGTGAAGATATTTCCATGTTTATACAGATGGCGGTGTAGATATTTCCATGTTTACACAGATAGCGGTGTAGACATTTCCATGTTTACACAGATAGCGGTGAGGATATTTCTATGTTTATGCAGATAGCAGTGTAGGTATTTCCATGTTCATCCAGATGCTGGTGTAGATATATCCATGTTCATACAGATGGCGGTGAAGATATTTCCATGTTCATACAGATGGCGGTGTAGATATTTCCACGTTCATACAAATAGCGGTGTAGGTATTTCCGTGTTCATAGGGATGGCGGTGTAGATATTTCCATGTTTATAGAGATCGTGTTGTAGATAATTCCAATTTTATACAGATAGCAGTGTTGATATTTCCAATTTCATACAGATAGTGGTGTAGATATTTCCACGTTAATAGAGATGGCGGTGTAGATATTTCCATGTTCATACAGATGGCAGTGTAGATATTTCCATGTTTATAGAGATGGCGTTGTAGATATTTTCATGTTTACACAGATGGCGGTGTAGATATTTCCATGTTTACACAGATAGTGTTGTAGACATTTCCATGTTTACACAGATAGCGGTGTGGATATTTCCATGTTTATGCAGATAGCGGTGTAGATATTTCCATGTTTATACAGATAGCGGTGCGGATATTTCCATGTTTATACACATAGTGGTGCAGATATTTCCATGTTTATGCAGATAGCGGTGTAGATATTTCCATCTTAATACAGATGGCGGTGTAGATATGTCCATGTTCGTACAGATTGCGGTGCAGATATTGCCATGTTCATACAGTTAGCGGTGTAGATATTTCCATGTTCATACAGAGGGTGGTGTAGATATTTACATGTTCATACAGATGGCGGTGTAGGTATTTCCATGTTCGTATGGATGGCAGTGTAGATATTTCCATGTTCATACAGGTGGCGGTGTAGATATTTCCATGTTTATATAGATAGCAGTGTAGTTATTTCCATGTTTATAGAGATAGCAGTGTAGGTATATCTATTGATATACAGATAGCTGTGTAGATATTTGCATGTTCATACAGATAGCGGTGTAGAGATTTCCATGTTCATACAGATGGCGGTGTAGATATTTCCATGTTCGTACAGATGGCTGTGTAGATATTTCCATGTTCATAGAGATGGCGGTGTAGATATCTCCATGTTTATACAGATAGCGGTATAGATATTTCCATGTTTATACAGATGGTGGTGTAGATATTTCCATGTTTATAGAGATGGCGGTCTAGATATTTCCATGTTTATAGAGATAGTGGTGTAGTTATCTCTAAGTTTATAGAGACAGCGTTGTAGATATTTCCATGTTTATACAGATAGCGGTGAAGATATTTCCTTGTTTATACAGATAGCGGTGTCGATATTTCCATGTTTATACAGATAGCGGGGTAGATATTTCCATGTTTATAGAGACAGTGGTGTAGATAATTCCAATTTTATAGAGATAGCAGTGTACATATTTCCATGTTCATACAGATGGCGGTGTAGATATTTCCATGTTTATAGAGATGGCGGTGTAGATATTTTCATGTTTACACAGATGGCGGTGTAGATATTTCCATGTTTACACAGATAGTGATGTAGACATTTCCATGTTTACACAGATATCAGTGTGGATATTTCCATGTTTATGCAGATAGCGGCGTAGATATTTCCATGTTTATACAGATAGTGGTGCGGATATTTCCATGTTTATACAGATAGTGGTGCAGATATTTCCACGTTTATAAAGATAGCGGTGTAGA
This sequence comes from Gorilla gorilla gorilla, assembly GCF_029281585.2. NCBI lineage: Eukaryota > Metazoa > Chordata > Mammalia > Primates > Hominidae > Gorilla > Gorilla gorilla. The sequence continues at coordinate 2,226,403 of NC_073239.2, read as the reverse complement.
TATTTCCATCTTAATACAGATGGCGGTGTAGATATGTCCATGTTCGTACAGATGGCGGTGTAGATATTTCCATGTTCATACAGATGGCTTTGTAGATATTTCGAAGTTTATAGAGATAGCGCTGTAGTTATTTCCATATTTATGGAGAAATCTGTGTAGATATTTCCATGTATATGCAGATAGCTGTGTAGATATTTCCATGTTCATGCAGATAGCGGTGTAGATATTTCCATGTTCATCCAGATGCCGGTGTAGATATATCCATGTTCATACAGATGGCGGTGAAGATATTTCCATGTTCATACAGATGGCTTTGTAGATACTTCCATGTTCATACAGATAGCGGTGTAGATATTTCCATGTTCATACAGATAGCGGTGTAGTTATTTCCATGTTCATACAGTTAGCGGTGTAGATATTTCCATGTTCATAGAGATGGCGGTGTAGATATTTATATGTTCATACAAATGGCGGTGTAGATATTTCCATGTTCATAGAGATGGCGGTGTAGACATTTCCATGTTTATACAGATAGCAGAGTAGTTATTTCCATGTTTATAGAGATAGAAGTGTAGATATTTCCATTGATATACAGATAGCTGTGTAGATATGTGCATGTTCATACAGATAGCGGTGTAGATATTTCCATGTTCATACAGATAGCTGTGTAGGTATTTCCATGTTCATACAGATATCGGTGTAGGTATTTCCATGTTCATACAGATAGCGGTGTAGATATTTCCATGTTCATAGAGATAACGGTGTAGATATTTCCATGTTCATACAGATAGCGGTGTAGATATTTCCATGTTCATACAGTTAGCGGTGTAGGTATTTTCATGTTCATACAGATGGCGGTGTAGATATTTACATGTTCGTACATATGGCGGTATAAATGTTTCCATGTTCGTAGAGATGGCGGCATAGATATTTGCATGTTCATAGAGATTGCGGTGTAGATATTTCCATGTTTATGCAGATAGCGGTATAGATATTTCCATGTTTTTACAGACGGTGGTGTAGATATTTCCATGTTTATAGGGATTGCATTCTAGATGTTTAGATCTTTATAGAGATAGTGGTGTAGTTATTTCCAAGTTTATAGAGACAGCGTTGTAGATATTTCCATGTTTATACACATAGCGGTGAAGATATATCCATGTTTATACAGATAGCGGTGTAGATATTTCCATGTTTATACAGATAGCGGTGAAGATATTTCCATGTTTATAGAGATAGTGGTGTAGATAATTCCAATTTTATACAGATAGCAGTGTAGATATTTCTAAGTTCATACAGATAGCGGTGTAGATATTTCCACGTTTATAGAGATGGCGGTGTAGATATTTCCATGTTCATACAGATATCGGTGTAGGTATTTCCATGTTCATACAGATAGCGGTGTAGATATTTCCATGTTCATAGAGATAACGGTGTAGATATTTCCATGTTCATACAGATAGCGGTGTAGATATTTCCATGTTCATACAGTTAGCGGTGTAGGTATTTTCATGTTCATACAGAAAGCGGTGTAGATATTTCCATGTTTATACAAATAGCAGTGCGGTTATTTCCATGTTTATACAGATAGTTGTGCAGATATTTCCATGTTTATACTGATAGCGGTGTAGATATTTCCATCTTAATGCAATTGGCGGTGTAGATATGTCCATGTTCGTACAGATGGCGGTGTAGATATTTCCATGTTCATACAGATGGCGGTGTAGGTATTTCGAAGTTTATAGAGATATCGCTGTAGTTATTTCCATATTTATAGAGAAATCTTTGTAGATATTTCCATGTATAGGCAGATAGCTGTGTAGATATTTCCATGTTCATGCAGATAGCTTTGTAGATATTTCCATGTTCATCCAGATGCCGGTGTAGATATATCCATGTTCATACAGATGTCGGTGAAGATATTTCCATGTTCTTACAGATGGCGGTGTAGATATTTCCATGTTCATACTAATGGCAGTGTAGATATTTCCATGTTCATAGAGATGGCGGTGTAGTTATTTCCGTGTTCATACAAATGGCGGTGTAGATATTTCCATGCTCATAGAGATGGCGGTGTAGATATTTCCATGTTTATACAGATAGCAGTGTAGTTATTTCCATATTTATAGAGATAGCAGTTTAGATATTTCCATTGATATACAGATAGCTGTGTAGATATTTGCATGTTCTTACAGATATTGGTGTAGATATTTCCACGTTCATACACATAGCGGTGTAGACCTTTCCATGTTCATACAGATAGCGGTGTAGATATTTCCATGTTCCTACAGATAGCGGTGTAGATATTTCCATGTTCATACAGATATCGGTGTAGATATTTCCATGTACATACAGAGAGCGGTGTAGATATTTCCATGTTCATACAGTTAGCGGTGTAGATATTTACATGTTCATACAGATGGCGGTGTAGTTATTTACAAGTTCATACAGATGGCAGTGTAGATATTTCCATGTTCGTACGGATGGCAGTGTAGATATTTCCATGTTCATACGGGTGGCGGTGTAGATATTTCCATGTTTATACAGATAGCAGTGTAGTTATTTCCATGTTTATAGAGATAGCAGTGTAGATATTTCCATTGTTATACAGATAGCTGTGTAGATATTTGCATGTTCATTCAGATAGCGGTGTAGATATGTCCATGTTCGTACAGATGGCGGTGTAGATATTTCCATGTTCATATGGATGGCGGTGTAGATATTTCGAAGTATATAGAGATAGCGCTGTAGTTATTTCCATATTTATAGAGAAATTTGTGTAGATATTCCCATGTATATGCAGATAGCTGTGTAGATATTTCCATGTTCATGCAGATAGCTGTTTAGATATTTCCATGTTCATCCAGATGCCAGTGTAGATATATCCCTGTTCATATAGATGGCGGTGAAGATATTTCCATGTTCATACAGATGGCGGTGTAGATATTTCCATGTACATTCAAATGGCGGAGTAGATATTTCCATGTTCATAGAGATGGCGGTTTAGTTATTTCCATGTTCATACAAATGGCGGTGTAGATATTTCCATGTTCATAGAGATGGCGGTGTAGATATTTCCATGTTTATACAGATAGCAGTGTAGTTATTTCCATGTTTATAGAGATAGCAATGTAGATATTTCCATTGATATACAGATAGCTGTGTAGATATTTGCATGTTCATACAGATAGCGGTGTAGATATTTCCATGTTCATACAGATAGCGGTGTAGATATTTCCATGTTCATACAGATAGCGGTGTAGATATTTCCATGTTCATACAGATAACGGTGTAGATATTTCCATGTTCATACAGATAGCGGTGTAGATATTTCCATGTTCATACAGTTAGCCGTGTAGTTATTTTCACGTTCATACAGATGGCGGTGTCGATATTTACATGTTCGTACATATGGCGGTGTAAATATTTCCATGTTCGTACACATGGCAGTATAGATATTTCCATGTTCATAGAGAAGCGGTGTAGATATTTCCATGTTTATGCAGATAGCGGTATAGATATTTCCATGTTTATACAGATGGTGGTGTAGATATTTCCATGTTTATAGAGATGGCGCTCTAGATATTTCCATGTTTATAGAGATAGTGGTGTAGTTATTTCCAAGTTTATAGAGACAGCGTTGTAGATATTTCCATGTTTATACAGATAGCGGTGAAGATATTTCCATGTTTATACAGATAGCGGTGAAGATATTTCCATGTTTATACAGATAGCGGTGTAGGTATTTCCATGTTTATAGAGATAGTGGTGTAGATAATTCCAATTTCCTACACATAGCAGTGTAGATATTTCTAAGTTCATACAGATAGCGGTGTAGATACTTCCACGTTTATAGATATGGTTGTGTAGATATTTCCAAGTTCATACAGATGGTGGTGTTGATATTTCCATGTTTATAGAGATGGTGGTGTAGATATTTTCATGTTTAAACAGATGGCGGTGTAGATATGCCCATGTTTACACAGATAGCGGTGTAGACATTCCCACGTTTACACAGATAGCGGTGTGGATATTTCCATGTTTATGCAGATAGCGGTGTAGATATTTCCATGTTTATACAGATAGCGGTGCGTTTATTTCCATGTTTATACAGATAGTGGTGCAGATATTTCCATGTTTATACAGATAGCGGTGTAGATATTTCCATCTGAACACAGATGGCGGTGTAGATATGTCCATGTTCGTACAGACTGCGGTGTAGATATTTCCATGTTCATACAGATGGCGGTGTAGATATTTCGAAGTTTATTGAGATAGCGCTGTAGTTATTTCCATATTTATAGAGAAATCTGTGTAGACATTTCCATGTATATGCAGATAGCTGTGTAGATATTTCCATGTTCATGCAGATACAGGTGTAGATATTTCCACGTTCATCCAGATGCCGGTGTAGATATATCCGCGTTCATACAGATGGCGGTGAAGATATTTCCATGTTCATACAGATGGCGGTGTAGACATTTCCATATTCATACAAATGGCGGTGTAGATACTTCCATGTTCATAGAGATGGCAGTGTAGATATTTCCATGTTCATACAAATGGCGGTGTAGATATTTCCATGTTCATAGAGACGGCGGTGTAGATATTTCCATGTTTATACAGATAGCAGTGTAGTTATTTCCATGTTTATAGAGATAGCAGTGTAGATATTTTCATTGATATACGGATAGCTGTATAGATATTTGCATGTAAATACAGATAGCGGTGTAGATATTTCCATGTTCATACAGATAGCGGTGTAGATATTTCCATGTTCATACAGATAGTGGTGTAGATATGTCCATGTTCATACAGATAACTCTGTAGTTATTTCCATGTTCATACAGATAGCGGTGCAGATATTTAAATGTTCGTACCGTTAGCGGTGTAGATATTTCCATGTTCATAGAGATGGCGGTGTAGATGTTTCCATGTTTATGCAGATAGCGGTATAGATATTTCCATGTTTTTACAGATGGTGGTGTAGATATTTCCATGTTTATAGGGATGGCTGTCTAGATATTTCCATGTTTATAGAGATAGTGGTGTAGTTATTTCGAAGTTTATAGAGACAGAGTTGTAGATATTTCCATGTTTATACAGATACCGGTGAAGATATTTCCATGTTTATACAGATTGCGGTGTAGATATTTCCATGTTTACACAGATAGCGGTGTAGACATTTCCATGTTTACACAGATAGCGGTGAGGATATTTCCATGTTTATGCAGATAGCAGTGTAGGTATTTCCATGTTCATCCAGATGCTGGTGTAGATATATCCATGTTCATACAGATGGCGGTGAAGATATTTCCATGTTCATACAGATGGCGGTGTAGATATTTCCACGTTCATACAAATAGCGGTGTAGGTATTTCCATGTTCATAGAGATGGCGGTGTAGATATTTCCATGTTTATAGAGATAGTGGTGTAGATAATTCCAATTTTATTCAGATAGCAGTGTAGATATTTCTAAGTTCATACAGATAGCGGTGTAGATATTTCCACATTTATAGAGATGGCGGTGTAGATATTTCCATGTTCATACAGATGGCGGTGTAGATATTTCCATGTTTATAGAGATGGCGGTGTGGATATTTTCATGTTTGCACAGATGGCGGTGTAGATATTTCCATGTTTACACTGATAGCGGTGTAGACATTTCCATGTTTACACAGATAGCGGTGTGGTTATTTCCATGTATATGCAGATAGTGGTGTAGATATTTCCATCTTTATACAGATATCGGTGCGGTTATTTCCATGTTTATACAGATACTGGTGCAGATATTTCCATGTTTATACAGATAGCGGTGTAGATATTTCCATCTTAATACAGACGGCGGTGCAGATATGTCCATGTTCGTACAGATGGCGGTGTAGATATTTCCATGTTGATACAGATAGCGGTGTAGGTATTTTGAAGTTTATAGAGATAGCGCTGTAGTTATTTCCATATTTATAGAGATATCTGTGTAGATGTTTCCATGTATATGCAGATAGCTGTGTAGATATTTCCATGTTCATGCAGATAGCTTTGTTGATATTTCCATGTTCATCCAGATGCCGGTGTAGATATATCCATGTTCATACAGATGTCGGTGAAGATATTTCCATGTTCTTACAGATGGCGGTGTAGATATTTCCATGTTCATACAAATGGCAGTGTAGATATTTCCATGTTCATAGAGATGGCGGTGTAGATATTTCCATGTTCATACAAATGGCGGTGAAGATATTTCCATGTTCATAGAGATGGCGGTGTAGATATTTCCATGTTTATACAGATAGCAGTGTAGTTATTTCCATATTTATAGAGATAGCAGTGTAGATAATTCCACTGATATACAGATAGCTGTGTAGATATTTCCATGTTCATACAGATGGCGGTGTAGATATTTACATGTTCATGCAGATGGCGGTGTAGATATTTCCATGTTCGTACAGATGGCGGTGTAGATATTTCCATGTTCATAGAGATGGCGGTGTAGATATTTCCATGTTTATGCAGATAGCGGTATAGATATATCCATGTTCATACAGATGTCGGTGAAGGTATTTCCATGTTCTTACAGATGGCGGTGTAGATATTTCCATGTGCATACAAATGGCAGTGTAGATATTTCCATGTTCATAGAGATGGCGGTGTAGATATTTCCATGTTCATACAAATGGCGGTGTAGATATTTCCATGCTCATAGAGATGGCGGTGTAGATATTTCCCTGTTTATACAGACAGTAGTGTAGTTATTTCCATGTTCATAGAGATAGCAGTGTAAATATTTCCATTGATATACAGATAGCTGTGTAGATATTTGCATGTTCATACAGATAGTGGTTTAGATATTTCCATGTTCATACAGATAGCGGTGTAGATATATCCATGTTCATACAGATAGCGGTGTAGATATTTCCATGTTCATACAGATAGCGGTGTAGATATTTCCATGTTCGTACATATAGCGGTGTAGATATTTCCATCTTCATACAGTTAGCGGTGTAGATATTTCCATGTTCATACAGACGGCGGTGTAGATATTTACATGTTTATAGAGATGGCGGTGTAGATATTTTCATGTTTACACAGATGGCAGTGTAGATATTTCCATGTTTACACACATAGTTTTGTAGGCAATTCCATGTTTACACAGATAGTGGTGTGGATATTTCCATGTTTATGCAGATAGCGGTGTAGATATTTCCATGTTTATACAGATAGCGGTGCGGATATTTCCGTGTTTATACAGAAAGTTGGGCAGATATTTCCATGTTTATACAGATAGCGGTGTAGATATTTCAATGTTTATACAGATAGTGGTGTAGATATTTCCATGTTCATACAGATAGCGTAGCAGATATTTCCATGTTCATACAGATAAAGGTGTAGATAATTCCATGTTCATACAGATAGCGGTGTAGATATTTCCATGTTCATAGACATGGCGGTGTATATATTTCGATGTTTATAGAGATAGTGGTGTAGTTATTTCCATGTTTATAGAGATAGCAGGGTAGATATTTCCGTTGATATACAGATAGCTGTGTAGATATTTGCATGTTGATACAGATAGCGGTGTAGATATTTCCATGTTCATACAGTTGGCAGTGTAGATATTTAAATGTTCGTAGAGATGGCGGTGTAAATATTTCCATGTTCGTACAGATGGCGGTGTAGATATTTCCATGTTTGTGCAGATAGCGGTATAGATAATTCCATGTTTATACAGACGGTGTTGTAGATATTTCCATGTTTATAGAGATGGCAGTCAAGATATTTCCATGTTTATAGAGATAGTGGTGTAGTTATTTCCAAGTTTATAGATATAGCTTTGTGGATATTTCCATGTTTATACTGATAGCGGTGAAGATATTTCCATGTTTATACAGTTAGCGGTGTAGATATTTCCATGATTATACAGATAGCGGTGTAGATATTTCCATGTTTATAGAGATAGTGGTGTAGATAATTCCTCTTTTATACAGATAGCAGTGTAGATATTTCTGTTCATTCAGATAGCGGAGTAGATATTTCCACGTTTATAGAGATGATGGTGTAGATATGTCCATGTTCATACAGATGGCGGTGTAGATATTTTGAAGTTTATAGAGATAGCGCTGTAGTTATTTCCATATTTATAGAGAAATCTGGGTAGATATTTCCATGTATATGCAGGTAGCTGTGTAGATATTTCCATGTTCATGCAGATAGCGGTGAAGATATTTCCATGTTCATGCAGATGCCGGTGTAGATATATCCATGTTCATACAGATGGCGGTGAAGATATTTCCATGTTCATAGAGATGTCGGTGTAGATATTTCCGTGTTTATACAGACAGCAGTGTAGTTATTTCCATGTTTATAGAGATATCAGTGTAGATATTTCCATTGTTATACTGATAGCTGTGTAGATATTTGCATGTTCATACAGACAGCGGTGTAGATATTTCCATGCTCATACAGATAGCGGTGTAGATATTTCAATGTTCATAGAGAAAACGGTGTAGATATTTCCATCTTCATACAGATAGCGGTGCAGATATTTCCATGTTCATACAGTAATCGGTGTAGATATTTCCATCTTCATAGAAATGGAGGTGTAGATATTTACATGTTCATACAGATGGCGGTGTAGATATTTCCATGTTCGTTCAGATGGCGATGTAGATATTTCCATCTTCATAAAGATGGCGGTGTAGATATTTCCATGTTTATGCAGATAGCGGTATAGATATTTCCATGTTTATACAGATGGTGGTGTAGATATTTCCATGTTTATAGAGATGGCGGTGTTGATATTTCCATGTTTATAGAGAGAGTGGTGTAGTTATTTCCAAGTTTATAGAGACAGCATTGTACATATTTCCATGTTTATAGAGATAGCGGTGAAGATATTTCCATGTTTATACAGATAGCGGTGTAGATATTTCCATGTTTATACAGATAGCGGTGTAGATATTTCCATGTTTATAGAGATCGTGTTGTAGATAATTCCAATTTTATACAGATAGCAGTGTAGATATTTCCAATTTCATACAGATAGTGGTGTAGATATTTCCACGTTTATAGAGATGGCGGTGTAGATATTTCCATGTTCATACAGATGGCAGAGTAGATATTTCCATGTTTATAGAGATGGCGTTGTAGATATTTTCATGTTTACACAGATGGCGGTGTAGATATTTCCAAGTTTACACAGATAGAGTTGTAGACATTTCCATGTTTACCCAGATAGCGGTGTGGATATTTCCATGTTTATGCAGATAGTGGTGTAGATATTTCCATGTTTATACAGATAGCGGTGCGGATATTTCCTCGTTTATACAGATGGGCAGATATTTCCATGTTTATACAGATAGCGGTGTAGATATTTCCATCTTAATACAGATGGCGGTGTAGATATGTCCATGTTCGTACAGATGGCGGTGTAGTTATTTCCATGTTCATACAGATGGCGGTGTAGATATTTCGAAGTTTATAGAGATAGCGCTGTAGTAATTTCCACATTTATAGAGATATCTGTGTAGATATTTCCATGTATATTCAGATAGCTGTGTAGATATTTCCATGTTCTTGCAGATAGCCGTGTAGATATTTCCATGTTCATCCAGATGCCGGTGTAGATATAACCATGTTCATACAGATGGCGGCGAAGATATTTCCATGTTCATACAGATGGCGTTGTAGATATTTCCATCTTCATACAAATGGCACTCTAGATATTTCCGCGTTCATAAGATGTCGGTGTAGATATTTCTATGTTTATACAGATAGCAGTGTAGTTATTTGAATGATTATAGAGATAGTGGTGTAGATAATTTCAGTTTTATACAGATAGCGGTGTAGATATTTGCATATTCATACAGATAGCGTTGTAGATATTTCCATGTTCATACAGATAGCGGTGTAGATATTTCCATGTTCATACAGATAGCGTTGTAGATATATCCATGTTCATACAGATAGCGGTGTATTTATTTCCATGTTCTTACAGTTAGCGGTGTAGATATTTCCATGTTCATACAGATGGCGGTGTAGATATTTCCATGTTTATAGAGATGGCGGTGTAGATATTTTCATGTTTACACAGATGGCAGTGTAGATATTTCCATGTTTACACAGATAGCGGTGTAGACATTTCCATGTTTACACAGATAGCGGTGTGGATATTTCCATGTTTATGCAGATAGCGGTGCAGATATTTCCATGTTTATACAGATAGTGGTGCCGTTATTTCCATGTTTATACAGATAGCGGTGTAGATATTTCCATCTTAATACAGATGGCGGTGTAGATACGTCCATGTTCGTACAGATGGCGTTGTAGTTATTTCCATGTTCATACAGATGGCGGTGTAGGTATTTCGAAGTTTATAGAGATAGCGCTGTAGTTATTTCCATATTTATAGAGATATCTGTGTAGATATTTCCATGTATATGCAGATAGCTGTGTAGATATTTCCATGTTCATGCAGATAGCTTTGTAGATATTTCCATGTTCATCCAGATGCCGTTGTAGATATATCCATGTTCATACAGATGTCGGTGTAGACATTTCCATGTTCTTACAGATGGCGGTGTAGATATTTCCATGTTCATACAAATGGCAGTGTAGATATTTCCAAGTTCATAGAGATGGCGGTGTAGATATTTCCATGTTCATACAAATGGCGGTGTAGATATTTCCATGTTCATAGAGATGGCGGTGTAGATATTTCCATATTTATACTGATAGCAGTGAAGTTATTTCCATGTTTATACAGATAGCAGTGTAGATATTTCCATGTTTATAGAGATAGCAGTGTAGATATTTCCATTGATATACAGATAGCTGTGTAGATATTTGCATGTTCATACAGATAGCGGTGTAGATATTTCCATGTTCATACAGATAGCAGTGTAGATATTGCCATGTTCATACAGATAGCTGTGTAGATATTTGCATGTTCATACAGATAGCGATGTAGATATTTCCATGTTCATACAGACAGCGCTGTAGATATTTCCATGTTCATACAGACAGCGCTGTAGATATTTCCATTTTCATACAGATAGCGGTGTAGATATTTCCATGTTCATACAGATAACGGTGTAGATATTTCCATGTTCATTCAGATAGCTGTGTAGATATTTACATGTTCATACAGATGGCGGTGTAAATATTTCCATGTTCGTACAGATGGCGGTGTAGATATTTCCATGTTCATAGAGATTGCGGTGTAGCTATTTCCATGTTTATGCAGATAGCGGTATAGATATTTCCATGTTTATACAGATAGCGGTGTAGATATTTCCATGTTTATACAGATAGCGGTGTTGATATTTCCACGTTTATAGAGATAGTGGAATATAGATATCTTCACCTTTATAGAGATGGCGGTTTAGATATTTCTATGTTCATACAGTTGGTGGTGTACATATTTCCATGTTTATAGAGATGGCGGTGTAGATATTTCCATGTTTACACAGATAGCGGTGCAGATATTTCCATGTTTACACAGATAACGGTGTAGACATTTCCATCTTTCCACAGATAGCGGTGTAGACTTTTCCATGTTTACACATATACCATTGTAAATATTGACATGTTTATAGAGATAGCGGTGTAGTTATTTCCAAGTTTATACAGACAGTGGTGAAGATATTTCCAGGTTTATTGAGATAGCGGTGTAATTATTTCCATGTTTATACAGAAAGCTGTGTAGATATTTCCATGTATATGCAGATAGCTGTGTAGATATTTCCAAGTTTATACAGAAAAGCGGTGCAGATATTTCCATGTTTACACAGATAGCGGTGTAGACATTTCCATGTTTACACAGATAGCGGTGTGGATATTTCCATGTTTATGCAGATAGCGGTGTAGATATTTCCATGTTTATACAGATAGCGTTGCTGATATTTCCATGTTTCTACAGATAGCGGTGCGGATATTTCCATGTTTACACATATAGCGGTGTGGATATTTCCCTGTTTATACAGATATCGGTGTGGGTATTTCCATCTTAGTACAGATGGCGTTGTAGATATTTCCATGTTTTTACAGATAGCGCTGTAGATATTTCCATGTTTATAGAGATAGCAGTTTAGATATTTCCATGTTTATACAGATAGTGGTGTAGATATTTCTATCTTAATACAGATAGCGTTGCAGATATTTCCATGTTCGTACAGATGGCAGTGTAGATATTTCCATGTTTATAGAGATAGCGGTGTAGTTATTTCCTTGTTTATAGGGAATGCTGTGTAGATATATCCATGTATATGCAGTTAGCTGTGTAGATATTTCCATGTTCATACAGATAGCTTTGTAGATATTTCCATGTTTATACAGATAGCGGTGTAGATATTTCCATGTTCATACACATAGCGGTGTAGATATTTCCATGTTCATACAGGTAGCGGTGTAGATTTTTCCATGTTCATACAGATGGCGGTGTAAATATTTCCCTGTTCATCCAGATGACGGTGTAGATATTTCCATGTTCATGCAGATGGCGGTGAAGATATTTCAATGTTCATACAGATGGCGCTGTAGATATGTCCATGTTCATACAAATGGCGGTGTAGATATTTCCATGTTCACAGAGATGGCGGTGCAGTTATTTCCATGTTTATACCGATGGCGGTGTAGGTATTTCCTTGTTTATAGAGATAACAGTGTAGAAATTTCCATTTATATACAGATAGCGGTGTAGATATTTCCATGTTCATACTGATAGCGGTTTAGATATTTCCATGTTTATACAGATAGCGGTGTAGATATTTCTATGTTTATAGAGATGGCGGTCTAGATATTTCTATGTTTATAGAGATAGTCGTGTAGTTATTTCCAAGTTCGTAGAGACATCGTTGTAGATATTTCCATGTTTATACAGATAGCGGTGAAGATATTTCTATGTTTATACAGATAGTGGTGTAGATATTTCCATGTTTATACAGATACCGGTGTAGATATTTACAAGTTTATAGAGATGGCGGTCTAGATATTCTCTTGCTTATACAGATACCGGTGTAGATATTTCCATGGTTATAGAGATAGCGGTGTAGATAATTCCAATTTTATATAGATAGCAGTGTAGATATTTCCATGTTCATGCAAATAGCGGTGTAGATATTTCCACGTTTATAGAAATGGCGGTGTAGATACTTCCATGTTCATACAGATGGCGGTGTAGATATTTCCATGTTTACACAGAAAGCGGTGTAGATATTTCCATGTTGAAACACATAGCGGTGTAGATATTTCCGTGTTAATAGAGATAGCGGTGTAGTTATTTCCTTGTTTATAGAGAAAGCTGTTTAGATATTTCCATGTGTATGCAGTTAGATGTGTAGATATTTCCATGTTTACAGAGATAGCATTGTAAATATTTACATGTTTATAGAGATAGCGGTGTAGTTATTTCCAAGTTTATACAGACAGCTTTGAAGATATTTCCATGTTTATAGAGAAAGCTGTATAGATATTTCCATGTTTATACAGATAGCGGTGTAGATATTTCTATGTTTATAGAGATGCCGGTGTAGATATTTCCATGTTTATACTGATGGCGGTGTAGATATTTCCATGTTTATAGAGATGGCGGTGTAGATATTTCCATGTTTATACTGATGGCGGTGTAGATATTTCCATGTTTATAGAGATGGCGGTGTAGATATTTCCATGTTTATACAGAAATCGGTGTATATAATTCCATGTTTACACAGATAGTGGTGTAGACCTTTCCATGTTTACACAGATAGCGTTGTAGATATTTACATGTTTATAGAGATAATGGTGTAGTTATTTCCAGGTTTATACACATAGCGGTGAAGTTATTTCCATGTTTACACAGATAGTGGTGTGGATATTTCCATGTTTATTCAGATAGCAGTGTAGATATTTCCATTTTTAAACAGATAGTGGTGTAGATATTTCCCTGTTCATACAGATAGCGGTGTAGATATTTCCATGTTTATAGAGATAGCGGTGTAGATATTTCCATGTTTATAGAGATGGCGGTCTAGATATTTCCATGTTTATAAAGATAGTGGTGTAGTTATTTCCAAGTTTGTAGAGACAGCGTTGTAGATATTTCCGCTTTTATACTGATAGCGGTGAAGATATTTCCATGTTTAAACAGTGGTGCAGATATTTCCTTGTTTATGCAGATAGCGGAGTAGATATTCACAAGTTTATAGAGATGGCGGTCTAGATATTGACTTGTTTATACAGATAGCGGTGTAGATATTTCCATGTTTATACAGATAGCGGTGTAGATTATTCCAATATTATACTGATAGCACTGTAGATATTTCGAAGTTCAAACAAATAGCGGTGTAGATATTTCAACGTTTATAGAGATGGCGGTGTAGATATTTCCATGTTCATACAGATTGCGGTGTAGATATTTCCATTTTTACACAGATAGTGGTGTAGATATTTCCATGTTGATACACATAGCGGTGTAGATATTTCCATGTTTTTAGAGGTAGCGGTGTAGTTATTTTCTTATTTATAGAGAAAGCTGTGTAGATATTTCCATGTATACGCAGTTAACTGTGTAGATATTTCCATGTTCATTCAGATAGCGGTGTAGATATTTCCATGTTCCTACACATAGCGGTGTAGATATTTCCATGTTCATACAGATGGCGGTTAAGTTAATTCCATGTTCATACAAATGGCGGTTTGGATATTTCCATGTTCATGCAAATGGCGGTGTAGTTATTTGCATGTTCATAGAGATGGCGCTGTAGTTATTTCCATGTTTATAGACATAGCGGGGTAGTTATTTCCAAGTTTATAGAGATAGCGGTGTAGATATTTCCATGTATATACAGATAGCATTGTGATTTTTTCCATGTTCATACAGATAGCGGTATAGATATTTTCACCTTTATAGAGATGGCGGTGTAGATATTTCCATGTTCATACAGTTGGCGTTGTAGATATTTCTATGTTTATAGAGATGGCGGTGTAGATATTTCCATGTTTATACAGATGGCGGTGTAGATATTTCCATGTTTATAGAGATGGCGGTGGAGATATTTCCATGTTTACACAGATAGCGGTGCAGATATTTCCATGTTTACACAGATAACGGTGTAGACATTTCCATCTTTCCACAGATAGCGGTTTAGACATTTCCATGTTTACACAGATAGCATTGTAAATATTTACATGATTATAGAGATAGCGGTGCAGATATTTCCATGTTTATACAGACAGCGGTGAAGATATTTCCATGTTTATAGAGATAGCGGTGTAGTTATTTCCACGTTTGTAGAGAAAGCTGTGTAGATATTTCCATGTATATGCAGATAGCTGTGTAGATATTTCCATGTTTGTACAGATAGTGGTGTAGATATTTCCATGTTTATACAGATATCGGTGTAGATATTTCCATGTTTCTACAGATAGCGGTGTGGATATTTGCATCTTAATACAGATGGCCGTGTAGATATTTCCATGTTTATACTGATGGTGCTGAAGATATTTCCATGTTCATACAGATGGCGCTCTATATATTTCCAGTTTTGTAGAGATAGCGGTGTAGTTATTTCCATATTTATAGAGATAGCGCTGTAGAGTTTTCCATGTATATACATATAGCTATGCTGATATTTCCATATTCTTTCAGACAGAGATGTAGATATTTCCATGTTCATACAGATAGCAGAGTGGATATTTCCATGTTCATACAAGCAGCGGTGTAGATATTTCCATGTTCATTCAGATAGCGGTGTAGTTATTTCCATGTTCATACAGATAGCGGTGTAGATATTTCTATGTTTATACAGATGGCGGTGTAGATATTTCCACGTTTATACTGATGGCGGTGTAGATATTTCCATGTTTATAGAGAAGGCGGTGTAGATATTTCCATGTTTATACAGAAAGCGGTGTAGATATTTCCATGTTTACACAGATAGTGGTGTAGACATTTCCATGTTGAAACAGATAGCGTTGTAGATATTTGCATGTTTATAGAGATAGTGGTGTAGTTATTTCCATGTTTATACAGATAGCGTTGAAGTTATTTCCATGCTTACACAGATGGCGGTGTGGATATTTCATGGATTATACAGAGAGCGGTGTATATATTTCCATGTTTATACAGATAGCGGTGCTGATATGTCCATGTTTATACAGATAGCGGTGTGCATATTTCCATGTTTATACATATAGCGGTGTGGATATCTCCATGTTTATACAGATAGCGGTGTAGATATTTCCATGTTTATACAGGTAGCGGTTCAGATATTTCCATCTTAATACAGATGGCGGTGTAGATATTTCCATGTTCCTACAGATGGCGGTGTAGATTTTTCCATGTTCCTACAGATGGCGGTGTAGTTATTTCCAAGTTTATAGAGATGGCGGTGTAGTTATTCCAATGTTTGTATAGAAAGCTGTGTAGATATTTCCATGTATATGCAGATAGCTGTGTAGATATTTCCATGTTCATACAGATAGCGTTGTAGATAATTCCATGTTCATCCACATGGTGGTGTAGATATATCCATGTTCATACAGATGGCGGTGAAGGAATTTCCATGTTCATACGGATGGCGGTGTTGATATTTCCTTGATCATACAAATGGTGGTGTAGATATTTCCATGTTCATAGAGATGGCGTTGTAGGTATTTCCATGTCCATACAGATGGTGGTGTACTTATTTCCATGTTTAAAGAGATAGCAGTGTAGACATTTCCATTGACATACAGATAGCTGTGTAGATATTTCCATGTTCATACAGATAGCGGTGTAGATATTTCCATGTTCATACAGATAGTGGTGAAGATATTTCCACGTTCATACAGATAGCGGTGTAGATATTTCCATGTTCATACAGATAGCGGTGTTGATATTTCCATGTTCATACAGATAGCGGTGTTGATATTTCCATGTTCATACAGTTAGCGGTGTTGATATTTCCATGTTCATACAGACAGCGGTGTAGATATTTCCATGTTCATACTGATGGCGGTGAAGATATTTACATATTCATACAGATGGCGGTGTACATATTTCCATGTTCATAGAGATGGCGGTGTAGTTATTTCTGTGTTCATACGGATGGCGGTGTAGATACTTCCATGTTCATACAGATGGCGGTGTAGATATTTCCATACTTATAGATATGGCGGTGCAGATATTTCCATGTTTATACAGAGGGCGGTTTAGATATTTCCATGTTTACACAGATAGCGGTGTAGATATTTCCAACTTTATAGAGAAAGCGGTGTAGATATTTCCAAGTTTATAGAGATAGCATTGTAGATATTTCCATGTTTAAACAGATAGCGGTATAGATATTTCCTTGTTTATACAGATAGCGGTGTGGATATTTCCATCTTAGTACAGATGGCGTTGTAGATATTTCCAAGTTTATACAGATAGCGGTGTAGATATATCCATGTTCATACAGATGGCGGTGAAGGTATTTCCATGTTCATACAGATGGCGGTGTAGATATTTCCATTTTCATACAGATGGCGCTGTAGATATGTCCATGTTCATACAAATGGCGGTGTAGATATTTCCATGTTCATAAAGATGGCGGTGTAGTTATTTCCATGTTTCTAGAGATGGCGGTGTAGTTATATCCATGTTTATAGAGATAGCAGTGTAGATATTTCCATTTATATACACATAGCTGTGTAGATATTTCCATGTTCATACAGATAGCTGTGTAGATATTTCCATGTTCATGGACATAGCGGTGCAGGTATTTCCATGTTTATACAGATAGCGGTGCTGATATTTCCACGTTTATAAAGATAGCGGTGTAGATATTTCCATGTTTATACAGGTGGCGTTGTAGATATTTCCAAGTTTATACAGATAGCGGTGTAGATATTTCCATGTTTATACAGATAGCGGTGTAGATATTTCCATCTTAATACAGATGGCGTTGTAGATATTTCCATGTTCCTAGAGATGGCATTGCAGATATTTCCATGTTCATACAAATGGCAGTGTGGATATTTAAATGTTCATAGAGATAGCGGTGTAGTTATTTCCTTGTTTATAGAGAAAGCTGTGTAGATATTTCCATGTATACGCAGTTAGCTGTGTAGATATTTCCATGTTCATACAGATAGCGGTGTAGATCTTTCCGTGTTTATACAGGTAGCGGTGTAGATATTTCCATGTTCATACAGATGGCGGTGTAGATATTTCCCTGTTCATCCAGATGGCGGTGTAGATATTTCCATGTTTATACAGATAGCGGTATAGATATTTCCATGTTAATACAGATAGCGGTGTAGTTATTTCCATGTTTATAGAGATGGCCATCTACATATTTCCATGTTGATAGAGATGGTGGTGTAGTTATTTCCAAGTTTGTAGAGACAGCATTGTAGATATTTCCGTGTTTATACAGATAGCGGTGAAGATATTTCCATGTATATACAGATAGCGGTGTAGATATCTCCATGTTTATACAGATAGCGGTGTATATATTTACATGTTTATAGAGATGGTGGTCTAGATATTCTCTTGTTTATACAGATAGCGATGTAGTTCTTTCCATGTTTATAGAGATAGCGGTGTAGATAATTCCAGTTTTATGCAGATAGCAGTGTAGATATTTCCATGTTCATACAAATAGCGGTGTAGATATTTCCACGTTTATAGAGATGGCGGTGTAGATATTTCCAAGTTCGTACATATGGCGGGGTAGATATTTCCATGTTTACACAGATAGCATTGTAGATATTTCCATGCTGATACACATAGCGGTGTAGATATTTCCGTGTCAATAGAGATAGCGGTGTAGTTATTTCCTTGTTTATAGAGAAAGCTGTGTAGATATTTCCATGTTTACATATTTCCGTGTCAATAGAGATAGCGGTGTAGTTCTTTCCACGTTTATAGAGAAAGCTGTGTAGATATTTCCATGTATATGCAGATAGCTGTGTAGATATTTCCATGTTTGTACAGATAGTGGTGTAGATATTTCCATGTTTATACAGATATCGGTGTAGATATTTCCATGTTTCTACAGATAGCGGTGTGGATATTTGCATCTTAATACAGATGGCGGTGTAGATATTTCCATGTTTATACTGATGGCGCTGAAGATATTTCCATTTTCATACAGATGGCGCTCTATATATTTCCAGGTTTGTAGAGATAGCGGTGTAGTTATTTCCATGTTTATAGAGATAGCGGTGTAGATTTTTCCATGTATATACATATAGTTATGCAGATATTTCCATGTTCTTACAGACAGCGATGTAGATATTTCCATGTTCATACAGATAGCAGAGTGGATATTTCCATGTTCATACAGGTAGCGGTGTAGATATTTCCATGTTTATTCAGATAGCGGTGTAGATATTTCCATGTTCATACAGATAGCGGTGTAGGTATTTCTATGTTTATAGAGATGGCGGTGTAGATATTTCCATGTTTATACTGATGGCGGTGTAGATATTTCCATGTATATAGAGAAGGCGGTGTAGATATTTCCATGTTTATACAGAAAGCGGTGTAGATATTTCCGTGTTTACACAGATAGCGGTGTAGACATTTCCATGTTTACTCAGATAGCCGTGTAGACATTTCCATGCTTACTCACATAGCATTTAAGATATTTACATGTTTATATAGATAGCGGTGTAGTTATTTCCATGTTTATACTGATAGCGGTGAAGATATTTCCATGTTTACACAGATAGCGGTGTGGATATTTCCATGTTTATACTGATAGCGGTGCAGACATTCCCATGTTTATACAGATAGCGTTGTAGATATTTCCATGTTTATACAGGTAGCGATGTAGGTATTTCCAAGTTTATAGAGATAGCGGTGTAGATATTTCCATGTTTATACAGACAGCAGTGTAGATATTTCCATCTTAATACAGATGGCGTGGTAGATATTTCCTTGTTCATACAGATGGCGGTGCAGATATTCCCATGTTCATACAGATGGCGGTGTAGATATTTCCATGTTCACAGCGATGGCGGTGTAGATATTTCCACGTTTATACAGATGGCGGTGTAGGTACTTCCTTCTTTATAGACATAGCGGTGTAGATATCTCCATGTTCATACAGATGGCGGTTTAGATATTGCCATCTTTATAGAGATGGCGGTATAGCTAATTCCATGTTTATAGATATGGCGGTGTAGATATTTTCATGTTCCTACAGATGGCGGTGTAGATATTTCCAAGTTTAGAGACGGCGGTGTAGATATTTCCGCGTTTATAGAGATAGTGGTATAGTTATTTCCAAGTTTATGGAGATAGCGGTGTAGATATTTCCATGTTTATACAGATAGCTGTGTAGTTATTTCCATGTTTATTCACAGAGCAGTGTAGATATTTACATGTTTGTAGAAATGGCGGTCTAGATATTTCCTTGTTCATACAGATAGCTGTGTAGATATTTCCATATTTATAGACATAGCTTTGTAAATATTTCCATTTTTATACAAATAGCAGTGTGAATATTTCCAAGTTCATACAGATAGCAGTGTAGATATTTCCACCTTTATAGATATGCGGTGTAGATATTTCCATGTTCATACGGTTGGCGGTGTAGATATTTCCATGTTTATACAGATGGCGGTGTAGATATTTCCATGTTTATACAGATGGCGGTGTAGGTATTTCCATGTTTACACAGATGGCGGTGGAGATATTTCCATGTTTACACAGATAGCGCTGTAGACATTTCCATGTTTACACAGATAGTGTTGTCAATATTTACATGTTCATAGAGATAGCGGTGTAGTTATTTCCTTGTTTATACAGAGAGTGGTGAAGATATTTCTATGTTTCCACAGATAGCGGTGCAGATATTTCCATGTTTATACAGATTGCGGTGTAGATATTTCCATGTTTATACAGATGGCGGTGTAGATATTTCCATGTCAATACAGATAGCGATGTAGATATTTCCATGTTCATACAGATAGCGATGTAGGTATTTCCATCTTCCTACAGATAGCGGTGCAGACATTTGCATGTTTAAACAGAGAGCGGTCCAGATATTTCCATGTTTATACAGATAGTGGTGTAGATATTTCTATGTTTATACAGATAGCGGTGTAGGTATTTCCAAGTTTATACAGATAGCAGTGTAGATATTTCCAAGTTAATACAGATAGCGGTGTCGATATTTCCATCTTAATACGGATGGCGGTTTAGATATTTCCATGTTCCTACAGATGCGGTGTAGAAATTTCCATGTTCATACAGATGGCGGTGTAGATATTTCCAATTTTATGGAGATAGCGGTGCAGTTATTTGCATGTTTACAGAGAAAACTGTGTATATATTTCCATGTATATGCAGATATCTGTGTAGATATTTCCATGTTTATCCAGATGGCGGTGTAGATATATCCATGTTCATATAGATGGTGGTGAAGATATTTCCATGTTCATACAGATGGCTGCTTAGATATTTCCATGTTCATAGAGATGACGGTGTAGATATTTCCATGTTTATAGGTAGCGGTGTAGTTATTTCCATGTTTATATAGATAGCGGTGTAGATATTTCCATTGATATACAGATAACTTCGTAGATATTTCCATGGTCATACAGATAGCGGTGTAGATATTTCCATGTTCATAGAGATGACGGTGTAGATATTTCCATGTTTATAGATAGCGGTGTATTTGTTTCCATGTTTATAGAGACAGCGGTGTAGATATTTCCAGTGATATACAGATAACTTCGTAGATATTTCCATGTTCATACAGATAGTGGTGTAGATATTTCCAAGTTCATACAGATGGCGGTGTAGATATTTCCATGTTCATAGAGATAGCGGTGTAGTTATTACCATCTTAATACAGATGGCGGTGTAGATATTTCCATGTTCCTACAGTTGGCGGTGTAGATATTTCCATGTTCATACTGATGGCGGTGTAGATATTTCCAAGTTTATAGAGGTAGCGGTGCGGTTATTTCCATGTTTATATAGAAAGCTGTGTAGATATTTCCATGTATATGAAGATAGCTCTGCAGATATTTCCTTGTTCATACAGATAGCGGTGTAGATATTTCCATGTTCATCTAGATGGCTGTGTAGATATATCCATGTTCATACAGATGGCGGTGAAGATATTTTCATGTTCATACAGATGGCGGTGTAGATATTTCCATGTTGATACACATAGTGGTGTAGATATTTCCAAGTTTATAGAGACAGCGGTGTAGATATTTCCATGTTTATAGAAATAGCATTGCAGATATATCCATGTTTATATAGGTAGCGGTATAGACATTTCCATGTTTATACAGATGGCAGTGTAGATATTTCCATGTTTATAGCGAAGGCGGTGTAGATATTTCCATGTTTATTCAGATAGCGGTTTAGATATTTCCATCTTTATACAGATGGCGGTGTAGATATTTCCTTCTTTATAGAGATAGCGGTGTAGATATTTCCATGTTCATACAGATGGCGGTGTAGATATTTCCATCTTTATTGAGATGGCGGTATAGCTATTTCCATGTTTATAGAGATGGCAGTGTAGATGTTTTCATGTTCATACAGATGGCAGTGTATATATTTCCATGTTTATAGAGATGGCGGTGTAGAAATTTCCATGTTTATACAGAGGGCGGTTTAGATATTTCCATGTTTACAGAGATAGCGGTGTAGATATTTCCATGTTGACACACATAGCGGTGGAGGGATTTCAGAGTTTATAGAGATAGCTGTGTAGATATTTCCAGGTTTATAGAGATGGCGGTCTAGATATTTCCTTGTTTATACAGATAGCAGGGTAGATATTTCCATGTTTATAGAGATAGCGGTGTAGATATTTCCATTTTTATACAGATAGCAATGTAGATATTTCCATGTTCATACAGATAGCGGTGTAGATATTTCCAGCTTTATAGAGATGGCGGTGTAGGTATTTCTATGTTCATACAGACGGCTGTGTAGACATTTCCATGTTTATAGAGATGGCGGTTTAGATATTTAAATGCTTATACAGATGGCGGTGTAGATACTTCCATGTTTATAGAGATGGCGGTGTAGTTATTTCCATGTTTATACACGGGGCGGTTTAGACACTTCCATGTTTACAGAGATAGTGGTGTCCATATTTCCACATTGATACACACAGAGGTGTAGATATTTCCAAGTTTATGGAGATAGCGCTGTAGATATTTCCATGTTTATACAGATAGCGTTGTAGATATTTCCATGTTTATACAGATAGCGGTATAGGTATTTCCATGTTTATACAGATGGCGGTGTAGATATTTCCATGTTTATAGAGATGGCAGTCTAGATATTTCCATGTTTATAGAGATAGCGTTGTAGTTATTTCCAAGTTTATAGAGATAGCGGAGTAGATATTTCCATGTTTATACACATAGCTGTGTAGATATTTCCAAGTTTATACAGATAGCGGTGTAGATATTTACACGTTTATAGAGATGGTGGTCTAGATATTTTCTTCTTTATACAGATAGCGATGTAGATATTTCCAAGTTTATACAGATAGCGGTGTAGATATTTACACGTTTATAGAGATGGTGGTCTAGATATTTTCTTGTTTGTACAGATAGCGATGTAGATATTTCCAAGTTTATACAGATAGCGGTGTAGGTATTTACACGTTTATAGAGATGGTCTAGATATTTTCTTGTTTATACAGATAGCAGTGTAGATATTTCCACGTTTATAGAGATGGAGGTGTAGCTATTTCCATGTTCATACAGATGGCGGTGTAGATATTTCCATGTTTATAGAGATGGAGGTGTAGATATTTCCATGTTTCTACAGATGGCGGTGCAGATATTTCCATGTTTGTAGAGATAGCGGTGTAGATATTTCCATGTTTATACAGATACTGATGTAGATATTTCCATGTTTACACAGAGAGCGGTGTAGACATTTCCATGTTTACACAGATAGCGTTGTAGATATTTACATGTTTGTAGAGATAGCGCTGTGGTTATTTCCATGTTTATACAGATCGTGGTGAAGATATTCCCATGTTTACACAGATAGCGGTGTGGATATTTCCATGTTTATACAGATAGCGGTGTAGATATTTCCATGTTTATAGAGATAGCGGTGTAGATATTTCCATGTTTATTCTGAGAGCAGTGTAGATATTTCCATGTATATACAGATAGTGGTGTAGATATTTCCATGTTTGTACATATAGCGGTACAGATATTTTCATCTTAAAACAGATGGCGTTGTAGATATTTCCTTGTTCATACAGATGGCGGTGCAGATATTCCCATGTTCATACAGATGGTGGTGTAGATATTTCCATGTTCATACAGATGGTGGTGTAGATATTTCCATGTTTATACCGATGGCGGTGTAGATATTTCCATGTTTATTCAGATAGCGGTGTAGATATTTCCATCTTTATACAGATAGCACTGGAAATATTTCCATGTTTATAGCGATGGCGTTATAGATATTTCCTTCTTTATAGAGATAGCGGTGTAGATATTTCCATGTTCATACAGATGGTGGTTTATATATTTCCATCTTTATAGAGATGGCGGTATAGCTATTTCCATGTTTATAGAGATGGCGGTGTAGATATTTTCATGTTCGTACAGATGGCGGTGTAGATATTTCCATGTTGACAGAATTGGCGGTGTAGATATTTCCATGTTTATAGAGAAAGCGGTGTAGATATTTCCATGTTTTTACAGATAGCGGAGTAGATATTTCCAAGTTTATACAGATAGCGGTGTCGATATTTCCATCTTAATGCACATGGCGGTGTAGATATTTCCATGTTCATACAGATGGCGGTGTAGATATTTCCATCTTTATAGAGATGGCGGTATAGCTATTTCCATGTTTATAGAGATCGCGGTGTAGATATTTTCATGTTCTTACAGATGGCAGTGTACATATTTCCATGTTTATAGAGATGGCGGTGTAGATATTTCCATGTTTATGCAGAGGGCGGTTTAGATATTTCCATGTTTACAGAGATAGCGGTGAAGATATTTCTATGTTGATACACATAGCGGTGTAGAGATTTCAGAGTTTATAGAGATAGCGGTGTAGATATTTCCATGTTTATAGAGATGGTGGTCTAGATTTTTCCTTGTTTATACAGATAGCAGAGTAGATATTTCCATATTTATAGAGATGGTGGTCTAGATATTTCCTTGTTTATACAGATAGCAATGTAGATATTTCCATGTTCATACAGATAGCGGTGTAGATATTTCCACGTTTATAGAGATGGTGGTGTAGATATTTCCATGTTTATACAGATAGCGTTGTAGATATTTCCATTTTTATACATATAGCGGTATAAATATTTCCAGGTTTATACAGATAGCTGTGTAGATATTTCCATGTTTATGGAGATAGCGGTGTGGATATTTCCCTGTTTTATAGATAGCAGTTTAGATATTTCCATGTTTATACAGATAGCGGTGTAGATATTTCCGTGTTTTTAGACAGAGCGGTGTAGTTATTTCCACATTTATACAGATAACGGTGTAGATATTTCCATGTTTATATGGATAGCGGTGTAGATATTTCCATGTATATACAGATAGCGGTGTAGATACTTCCATGTTTATGCAGATGGCAGTGTAGATATTTCCATGTTTATAGAGATTGCGGTGTAGATATTTCCCTGTTTATACAGACAGCGGTGTAGATATTTCCATGTTTATAGTGATAGCGGTGTAGATATTTCCATGTTCATACAGACGGCAGTGTAGATATTTCCATGTTCATACAGATAGCAGTGTAGATATTTCCATGTTCATACAGATGGCGGTGTAGATATTTCCATCTTTATATAGATAGCGGTGTAGATATTTCCATGTTTATACAGATGGCGGTGTTGATATTTCCACCTTTATAGAGATAGCGGTGTAGATATTTCCATGTTCATACAGATGGCGGTTTAGATATTTCCATGTTTATAGAGATGGCGGTGTAGATGTTTCCATGTTTATACAGATGGCGGTGTAGGTATTTCCATGTTTATAGAGATGGTGGTGTAGATATTTCCATGTTTGTACAGGTAGCGGTGAAGATATTTCCATATTTATACAGGTAGCCGTGCAGATATGTGAATTCATTAAACCTCTTCTTCTTTATAAATTACTCAGTCTTGGGTATGTCTTTATCAGCAGCTTGAACATTGACTAATACACTCACTATCCATGAATGATACTCTTTTAGCCCATTTGCATTGTTATAAAGAAATACCAGAGGCTGGGTGGTTTATAAAGAAATGAGGTTTATTTGGCTCCTTGTTCTGAAGGCTGTACGTATAGCATAGTACTGGCACCTGCTTCCAGGGAGGGCCTCAGGAACCTTCCAATCATGGTGGAAAGTGAAGGGAAACCAGCATATCACATGGTGAGAGAGGAAGCAAGAGAGACAGGGAGGAGGTGTCAGTCTCTTTTAAACAACCAGATATCGCATGAACTCACAGGGTAAGAACTCATTCATTACCAAGAGGACAGCACCAAGCCATTCAGGAGGCATCTGTCTCCAACATTGGGGATCACATTTTAACGTGAGATTTGAAGGGGACAAACATCCAAACTATGTCAGATACCAAAGCTGACAATGCTTAGGATCTTTAACTGTTCCAGGTCCTGGGAAAAGGGAGAGAGTTAGCTTCCCTCGTTTATGCTGTGCTACTGCATATTATATTAGTAATTATTGTTCTCTAAAGGTTCTTAAAAGCAAATAAACAAATGCAAGGCAAAACATATGAAATGCAAGGCAAAACATACGAAATGCAAGGCAAATGCATTAAAAACTTTTGAGTGTTAATATATAGATTTTATTTTATCTTTTTAATTTCTTTTGCTTAACCAAATAGATTATGTAGTTTTGATTAACTGGCCATGAAATAGCTCTGCCTACATAGAATTTCCCATGAATAATTATTTGTGGAGACTTTTGTGTGTGACCCAAATCCTCCCTCAAAACTGAAGTTTGCCCAGCTATTGGGAGTGTTGGCAAATCATGCCTCTCAGCTGATTCTCTCTAGAATTTATTCTCAGGAGATCTAATTAATAACTTGTCAAGCTGATGTCCATCCTTGGGGCAACTCGTATCTGAAGAATGGCCAGTGAAAGGTATTAAAACTCCATACTCCTGCCTCAATTTAGGGCAACTCTGAAGGGTCACCCCAGCTTCTCAGCTCCCCCTTGAGATTAGCTGAGGTATTTGTTGCGACTGCCTCACATCTCAACTCCCTTTATCCAATTCAGCTTTTTCGCCACAGATATTGGTTCCTAGGATTTTACCAAGTTAAATGTTCTCTACACAAATCTCTATCTCAAATCTGCTTTACAGGGAATGTGGCCTCAGACAGGTATTCATTAGGTTCTGGACATAACTCTCATTAGTCATTGATATGATTCGGCTGTGTCTCTGCCCGAATCTCACCTTGATTGTAATTATCCCCGCATGTCAAGGATGGAGTCAGGTGGAGATAATTGAATCATAGGGGCGGGTTCCCCCTACTGTTCTCCTGGTAGCGAATAAGTCTCACGAGATCTGATGGTTTTCAAATGGGAGTTTCCCTACACAAGCTTTCTTCTCTGCTACCATTTAAGATGTGCCTTTGCTTCTTTTTTGCCTTCTGCCGTGACTGTGAGGCCTCCCCAGCCATGTGGAATTGTGAGTTCATTAAACCTCTTTCCTTTATAAATTACCCGGTCTTGGGTAGGACTTTATTAGCAGCATGAGAACAAACTAGTACAGTCTGTTCTATAAGCCCAAGTCGGATCACAGAGTCCCGCTTTCTGTTTCTTTTTTTTTCTAGCCCATATTTCTACTAAAACTTGACTCATATAGACTCAAAACCAAATAATTAAGCATGGCTAATATTTATTTAATATTTTATACATGTCAGGTACTGTATTTTGTAACTTATCTTTTAATAATCTTTCCAAATCTCTAAGAGGAGAATTCTGCTTTTTTATAGAGAAAATAAGGATGGCTCTGAAAATGTTAGTAGTAGGGGAAGCAGGGTGAGGGACATAGGGGGCACTTTGTGTTATTTGTGCATTTTACCATCAGTCTAAAATCAGGTCAAAATAAAAAAAAATGAGAAGTAGAAGCAGGTTGTTAAGATTTTCAGTGTGACTCTAGAATTTTTTTGTTTGTTGTTTGTTTTGGAGTGTAGTGGTAAGATCTCTGCTCACTGCAACCTCCACTTCCCAGGCTCAAGCAATTCTCCTGCCTCAGTCTCCCAAGTAGCTGGGATTATAGGTCCCTGCCACCACACCCAGCTAATTTTTGTATTTTTTTTTTTAGTAGAGATGGGGTTTCAGCATGTTGGCCAGGCCAGTCTCCAACTCCTGACTTCAAGTCATCTGCCCACCTCAGCCTCCGGAAGTGCTGGGATTATAGGCATGAGCCACCACTCCTGGCCCAAAGTTCATATTTTGACTACTAACCTAAATTATTTTAAAAACAAAAGTCTCCTTGGACTCAAACCAGGTCAGAGTGACATGATCATGTGCCTGTTTTGTGCAGGGTGAAGTGAGATTATTATCTAGGAAATAGCTGAAATGTCTTGTTGTGGGCATAAATATTTCATATAAATTCTAAGCTTCATATTAGCACTTAGATTATAATTATCTAAAGAATAGAGAACAATTTCATATAATTTTCAGTGTATCAGGTGAATCAACAGTATACATACAAGCATGCAGATGAATTTCAGTGAATATAGTGGTGACAATGCTCAACAGAATAATTGTCCCCCACCCCATCCCTGCTTCTTGCTCTTTCACTGTCCTAAAAATAGAACAAAATGGTTCAGGCATCCAGCTTGTCCCCTCCACACTTCACACTTTTACTTAATAGCAGCTTATCTTTAACACTTTGTCATCTTTAAGATGTTGCTAATTCTTTCTGGTAGATCCCAGGACTGAGGATGAGGAAGAATGATTTTATTTAAATAAGGTTGCTTAATTAAAAAACAATTTTTTTAGTTTTAAAATATTTTCATTATTTTATAAAATGTTTGTGGGTACAAAGGAGGTTTATATATTTGTGGGGTACATGAGATGTTTTGATACAGGCATGCAGTGTGAAATAATCACATCATGAGGAATGGGCTTTCCATCCCCTCAAGCATTTATCCTCTGAGTTAAAAACTATTCAATTGGCTGGGTGCGGTGGCTCACGCCTGTAGTCCCAGCTCTTTGGGAGGCCGAGGTGGGCGGATCGCCTGAGGTCAGGAGTTTGAGACCAGCCTGGCCAACATGATGAAACCCCATCTCTACTAAAAATACAAAAATTAGCCAGGTGTGGTGGCGAGTGCCTGTCATCCCAGCTACTCGGGAGGCTGAGACAGGAGAATCATTTGAACCTGGGAGGTGGAGGTTACAGTGAGCCGAGATCATGCCATTGTACTCCAGCCTGAGTGACAAGAGTGAAACTCCATGTCAAAAACAAACAAAAATCAATTACATTCTTTAAGTTATTAAAATTAAACATTGTAAATGATTTTTTTTCCCAAAGCTTTTTCAAAGAAAAAAAAAAGTAGAAACAAAGACATTTTCTACTGATTTCCAGCATGGTGACTCTGTATTTCTAGCATGTGTTAAGGTGAAAAATTGATTTTATGTTTAATACAAAACATAGCATAATGTAATGAAAAGCAAGATTGTAATGATAAAGGAAAATAACACTAGTGCTAATTTTTTTCAATTTGAAGCATTGGATTAAAATGAATTAGGTTATATTCCAACATGTTTATATTGAATTTCTTTTTTCTCCAATTGGTTTCTTTTTATTAATGGGGGAGTGTTGCATTTGTATAAGGTTTCCCTATTATATTCAATTGTTTTGAGATGCTTTTAATATGAAGTTTTTATGTTTTCTTTTTGATGTATACATGTTATGCTTTTATGCTGAATTTGATAATTGGTGCTGTATGTGCAAAACAAATGTAATTTCCCAGCTTTTATTTTTTAAAGCCCTGGGAAGCAACATAATGAAGCAGAAATAGTATCAAGACAGGAGTTAGAATACCTGGATTCTAAAATTTAAATTAAATTAGGATCCAGTGACATTATAGGTGTTCCTTGATCTTCTGATGACCTGATTCCTCAAAAGAAAAATAAAATAATCTATAAATTGTTTCTAATTCTAAAACTCTATCAATCCTATTTTTAAAATTATAATTAGTTGAACTCTATAAGGTCACAAAAATCCCTATTAAGAAACTAAAATAAAATTTTATCATATCTTAAAAATACTCTGATTTTTTTTATATGCTGACATGAATTCTAATTATTTTTGAGCCCCTAAAAAACATTTAAGATCACAGTTTATGTTTTATTATTGACTTTCAGATAATTAACATTTTACTGATAGATATGAACAAATCTACTCTAACAGAGATAGTCATTAGTTTATTTCTCTCTTTTCAGTATCAATAAAAAGTATCGATTTACCAATAACAATGAATTAATTGCCTGAAATAAATGAAACGTAAGCAGCAAAAGTGAACCTTTGAGTATAACTCTTCTTGTAAACATTGACTTAGTTCAAAGGGAGCTTATCTTTAAAAAAAAGCGCTAATTTATGTCTATTGGTATAGATATAATCTTTTGTTCCTTGAAAATAGATCCTACTATACTCCAGACACTATGCCACTTGGTGCAGATATTAACACAAATAGCAGGTGATCATTGTCCTCATGGAGTTTATTTTAAAGAGAACAAAGTGAGACAAAGGCACACAAGCAAAGAACTACAATACAAAGGGGATGGCATCTGACTCAGCATGGAGGTGTCATGGAAGGTGTTGTTTTGCTTAGGTTTTGAAGTGTGGGTAGGAGATGGCCCATGTTGAGAGTGGGAACTGGGAATTAAAAAGATGAGGAGGTCTCTGCAAATCTACATGGATGGGAAGTAGCATGCTGATGTGGGAAACAACTAAAAAGTTCCAGAATGCATGGTTTATAAAGCGTGAGTCAGAGAGGGCTAGACCAGTAGCCAGATCAAGGATATCTCAGATGTTATAGTCATGAATTAGTGCATTGACCTGCAGGCCATGGGAGTCACTGAAGGTTTCAGTCAGGTAAGTGAGCTGATCAGAACAGTCCTTTAGATAGGCCGCTCTTTTGGCTGTAAGGGGGACACGTTTGAAGTAGGGCTATAGCTAAAAATATACAGACACTTCCTCTTGTCTACAGCCTTGCTGGCATCTGTTGTATTTTGACTTTTTAATAATAGTCATTCCAACCGGTATGAAATGGTATCTCATTGTGTTTTGATTTGCATTTTTCTGATGATTAGTGATTCTAACCATTTTTTTTCGTGTATTTGTTGGCCATTTGTATATGTTCTTTTGAGATGAGTTTGTTCATGTCTTTGCCCATTTTTTAATTGGGTTATTTTTTTTCTAATTGATTTAAGTTCCCTGTAGATTCTGGATACTGAAAAACAAACAAAAACCAGAAGTAAATAAATTCTCAGGACACACACACCCACACCCACACCCACAGAGAGAGAGAGAGAGAGAGAGAGCGCCTAGGTAAGAGGCCACCAACCACCAGGGTCTAAACTGGGAACACTTTCTAGTACAGAATGAATGGAAAGGATTCATGAAATATCTAGAAAGTAACGTTAATGAGATTTACATGTATGGAGTGAATGAGGAGAAACAGGGATCATTCAGGATTCTGGTAGGGATAACAGGGGGAGCCATTAGTTGAAATTTTGAAGTGGGAGAAGGAGAGGCAGTTTTAGGGAGAAAGATGAGTTGTTTTTTAGGTATTTCAAACCCTTGAAGCTTCTATGGGACATCGAAGTGGAAATAACAGTCTGTGGGTTGGGACAATAAAGAAAGAAATTGGTTGAAGACTAGGGGAAGAGTATAGAGCAAAGAAATATTTAAGATAATAAACATAGAGAGATAGCTGAAAATGTGGGACTGGATTACAAAGGAAGAGTGATTTAGTTATGAAGCCCAAGGGCTGACAGGAATGGGTGACTACTCGAGGAGTTCATATGCATCTGTTATTGTATGAATAAAAAAAATTATCTGTTCCTTCCTAAAGATATCTTCAACCTGTTTTTGGATACATATGGGCACTGCTTTTCATTCTCTTAGCCCCATTTCGTATTTTAGCCTCTGCTGTAGCAATCAGTTCTGCACAGGCTTTGACCCAGGCTTTGACTAGTTGGTGCAGGTGTGATATGACACTTACCTGGAATGGCCCACAGTTTGTGGCTGCTCTCACTTAAGCAGGTGGGATGCTCATGTAGGTGTAACCTAGAAGCTTGGTAGAGTTTATGCCCATGGGGCAACCTGTGACCACTCAAAAATAAAGCCCTTTCCTCCTCCCAGATTGAGGAGTCTTGCATTATGTAATAAAACTCCTTAGAAGGCCTATTAGGTTCCAATACTGCATTAGGCAACTTGATAAGGTATCCCATCATCAGCCTTCCTTTCTTCCCTCATTCCTCTGCCTCTCACTCTTTCTTCCTAAGTTAACTTCTTAGATAAAATGCCAACTTTCTATATTTTGTTTCACATCAGGGAAAATAATTGTATATCCCATTTCAAAAGCACATAAAAAGGTTACTGTATAGAAAATTTGTCTTTAATAGATTAAGGTGTAACTTTCCAAATACTTTAAAATTTTATTTCAGATACGTTTTTCATTTTTATAAGCTTCATCTAAAAGCAGAGTTCACCTAAGAATATACCTAACAGCATATTACATAAAATATATTTTATATTTCAGTAGTTTAGCTAGGATTCTTTCAAAATTGAGAGGATCTACAAATATTTCTAACACATTAGTTTTCAGTCTTAAGGCTGAGTCAAGAACAAAGCTCCTAAACTTTGCATTGGTGATTGAGAACATTTTAAAATTGTTATTTAATTCATTAATTTATTTTTTAAAAATTTTCATATTGTAATCATATAGATTTATAGGATACAATTTGATGTTTCAATGAATATGTATGTTGTCTAATGATCCAATAAGGATAGTTAGTGTATTAATTACCTCATGCATTTATCATTTCTTTTTCATAAGAAATTTCAAAATCCTTTCTTCTAGATACTTTGTAATATACAATACTTTACTTTTAACTATAGTCACCCTGCTTTGCAAAGAACACTTCAACTTATTCTTCCTATATAATTGTGATTTCATAACTGTTAACCAATCTATCTCCATTTTGCCCTCCCCACTTCTTCCTCACTGGTAACCACTATTCTACTCTACTTCTCTATTAACATTTTTTTTTAAGATTCCACATATGAGAGAGATCATGCGGTATTTGCTTTCTGTGTCTGGCTTATTTCATCTAACATTGTATCCTACAGGGTCATCCATGTTGTTGCAACTGGCAGAATTTCATTCTTTTTTTATTGCTGAATAGTATTTCATTGTGTGTGTGTCCATATATATATACATATATATAATTTTATGTATAATTATAATTACACATAAAATTATATATAAATATAATTAATTTTATGTATAATTATAATTACACATAAATTATATATAATTATAATTATATATAATTATATATATAATAATAATATATATTATATGTAATATATAACATACATAATGTATATTATATATAATACACGTAACGTATATTATATATTATACATAATATATATTATATATATTATACATGATATATATTATGTATAATATACATAATATATATTATATATATAAAATTCACTTCTTTGTTTTTAGACACATAAGTTGATTCCATATCTGATTATTAGAAATAGTGCTACAGTAAACATAAGAGTGCAGATATTTTTCAAACACAATGATTTCATTTCCTATGGATATATACCCAGTAGTGGGATTGCTGGGTTATGTGATCAAATGATTGTTTTTTTGTTTTTTTTTTATTTTTTAGCGAACTTCCATAAAGTTTTGCTTAATGGTTGTACTAGTTTACAACTCCATCAACAGTGTGTAAGTGTTCCCTTTTCTCCACTTCCTTGCCAACTCTTGTTATCTTTTCCCTTTTTGGTAATAGCCATTCTAATGGGTGAACTGGTATCTCATTGTGGTTTTGATTTGCATTTCCCTGATGGTTAGTGATGTTGAACATGATTTTATTATATATTCGTCTTGACCATTTCTATATTTTCTCTTGTGGCATTTCTTTTAGTTTATTTTGTCCTTTTTTTTTTTTTTGAGAAGGAGTCTTGCTCTGTTGCCCAAGCTGGAGTACAGTGGTGCAATCGGGGCTCACGGCAACCTCCATCTCCCTCTTTCAAGCAATTCCCCTGCCTCAGCCTGCTGAGTAGCTGGGGTTACAGGCACACGCCATCATGTTTGGCTAAATTTTTGTATTTTTAGTAGAGAAATGATTTCACCATATTGGTCAGGCTGGTCTCAAACTCCTGACCTCAGGCAATCCACCTGCCTCAGCCTCCCAGTTTTGCCCATTTTTAAATAAGTTATTTATGTTTTTGCTGTTGAGTTGTTTAAGTTTCTTATATAATCTGGGCATTAAGTCCTTAGCAGATGTATAGTTTGCAAATATTGTATCCCATTCTGTAAGTTGCTTTTTCACTCTGTAAAGTTTCCTTTGCTGTGCAAAAGCATTTTAGTTTGATGAAACCCCATTTATCTATTTTTGCTTTTGTTGCCTGTGCTTTTGACGTCTCATTTAAAAAATCCTTGTACAACCCAAAGTTATAGAGAATTTCCCACATGTTATCTTCTAGTAGTTTTTCATATTTTCAATCTTACCTTTAGGTCTTTAATCACATTTGAGTTGATTTTGTATAAGGTAAAAGATAGGGGTCTAATTTCATTATCCCACATGTAGATATCCAATCTTCTCAGTACCATTTAATGAAGACACTGTCTTTACCCCTGTGTGTGCTCTTGACTCCTTTTTTGAAAATCAGTTGACTTTAGGTATGAGAATTTATTTCTGAGCTGTATATTCTCTTCCATTGGTCTATGTGTTTGCTTTATGGCAGTGCCATGCTGTTTTGCTTACTATGGCTTTGTAGTATATTTTGAAGTCAGGTAGTGTGGTGCCTCCAGCTTTGTTATTTTTGCACAGGATTGCTTTGGTTATTTGGGGTCTTTTCTGGTTTCATACAAATTTTAGGGTATTTTTTTCTATTTCTGTGAAGAATTTCATTGGTATTTTGATAGGGATTGCATTGAATCTGTGGGACATTTTGTTAGTATGGTCATTTCAATAGTATCAATTCTTCCATTCCATGAGTATATAGTGTCCATTTTTTGTGTATCGTAAATTTTTCCATCAGTGTGTTATAGTTTTCATTGAAGAGATCTTTCACGACCTTGATTAAATTTATCTGCAGATTTCTTGGTAGCTATTGTAAATGGAATTCCTTTCTTGATGACTTTTTCAGATAGTTCACTATTAGTGTATAGAAACACCACTGAATTTTCTGTGTTGATTTTGTATACTACAACTTTACTGAATTTATTTATTATTTCTAGTAGTTTTTGGTCAAGTCTTTAGGGTTCTCACTCTATATAAGTATATATAGAAAGAACCCTAAAGAGAGAGAGATCATATATATCTATATAATCATATATATAGATGTATACATATGTATGTGAGATCATATTTTCTACAAACAGAAACAATCTGACTTCCTTCTTTCCAGTTTGGATCCCTCTTATTTATTTCTTTTGTCTAATTGCTCTGGCTCTGACCTCCAGTACTATGCTAAGTAGAAGTGGTAGAAGTTGACATCCTTGTCTTCCTCCATATCATAGAGGAAAAGCATTTAACTATTCACCATAAATAAGATGTTAGCTGTGGGTTTGTCACATATGGCCTTTACTGCGTTGAGGTACACTCCTATACCTACTTTCTTGACAGTTTTTATCATAAAGGAATGTTGACATTTGTCAAGTGTTCTTTTTGCATCTGTTGAAATGATCACATGGTTTTTGTTTTTCTTTCTATTGTGGTGGTGTATCATATTTACTGATTTGTGCATGTTAAGCCATCCTTTCATCCCTGGGATGAATCCCACTTGATTATAGTGAATACTCTTTTTAGTGTGCTGTCGAAGTCAGTTCACTTGTATCTTGTTGAGAATTTTTGTATCTATGTTCTTCAGGAATATTGGCCTGTTATTTTCATTTTGTGCATGTCTTTGTCTGGTTTTAGAATCAGGATATTGCGAGCCTCATAAGATGAGTATGGAAGTATTCCTTCCTCATTACTTTTGTGGAAAAGTTTGTGGAGAATTGGTAGTTATTCTTTAACTGTTTGGTAGAATTCAGCAGTGAAGACATCAGGTCCTGGGTGTTGGTTGTTGTTGTTGTTGTTTTGATGGAAGATGTTTTATTATTGATTCAATTTCCAAACTCATTATTGATGTGTTCAGATGTTATATTTCCTCACAATTTAATCTTGGTAGTTGTATGTGTGCAGAAATTTATTCACTTTATTCTACATTATCAAATTTGTTGGCATATAGTTATGAGTAATGTCTTACAATCGCTTATATTTCTGTGGTGTATCAGTTGTAATGTCTCCTTTTTCATCTTTTATTTATTTGAATTTTCTCTCCTTTTGTCTTAGTTTAGCTAAAGGTTTGTCAGTTTTACCTTTACACTTTGTCTTATTTATCTTTTGAAATATTTTTTAGTGTCTGTTTCATTTATATCTGCTGTGAGCTTTATTATTTCCTTCCTTCTACCAATTTTGGGTTTAGTTTGTTTTTGATGTTCTAGTTACTTCAAGTGTATAATTTTGCTTTGTGATTTGAAAATCTTTCTTCTTTTTTGGTGTAGGCTTTTATTGCTATAAATTTCCCTCTTAGAACTGCTTTTGCTACGTTCCATAGGTTTGGGTATGTTGGATTTTCATTCTTACTTGTCTCAGTGACTTTTGAAATTTTCCTATTAATGTCTTAATGAGACCTATTGATTTCTTGGGTGCATGCTATTTAATTTCCATGTTTTTATAAAATTTCCAAGGGCTTTCCTGTTGTTGATTTCTGGCTTTATATCACTGTAATCAGAAAAGATACTTCATATGATATCTGTCTTCTTAAGTTTGTTAAGACTTATTATGTGTCATAATGTATGATTGGTCCTAGAGAATGTTTGGTGTACAGTTGAGAATAATTTGTATTCTGCAGCTGCTGGATGATGTATTAGTCTGTTTTCATACTGCTGATAAAGACATACCCGAGACTGGGTAATTTACAGAGAAAAAGAGGTTTAGTGGACTCATAGTTCCACGTGGCTGGGGAGGTCTCCCAATCATGATGGAAGGCGAAAGACACATCTTACATGGTAGCAAACAAAATAGAATTGAGAACCAAGTGAAAGGGTTCCACATTATAAAACCATCAGATCTTGTTAGACATATTCACTACCACAAGAACAGTATGAGGGAAACCGCCCCCATGATTCAATTATCTCCCACTGGTTCCCTCCCACAACATGTATGAATTATGGGAGCTATAATCAAGATGAGATTTGGGTGGGGATATACAGCCAAACCATATCAGGTGAGATCTTCTTTACCTGCTAGGTCCATTTGGTCTATGGTATAGTTTGAGTCTGTCATTTTTTGGTTGATTTTCTCTTCATATAATCTGTCCATTTTTAAAGTGGAGTGTTGAAATTTCCTACTAATATTGTATTGCAGTCAATCTCTAACTTTAAATCTAATATTTGCTTTATATATCTGGTTGTTCTGGTGTTGGGTACATATATAGTTACACCTAAGTAATATATATGTTATGTCCTCTTATTGAATTGGGCCTTTTATCATTTCATTATACAGCAACATTCTTTTTTTGTATAGTTTTTTTTATTTAAAGCCTTTTAAAATATGACATGACTGTGGCTACTCCTGCTTGCTTTTCATTTGTTTGCATAAAATATATTTTTCCATCTCTTCACTTTCAGTCTATTTGTCTTTAATAGTGAGGTAAGTATCATGTAGGCAGCATATAGGTGTGTTTTGCTATCTGAATCCATTCATCCACTTTATATCTTTTAACTAGAGTTTAATCCACTTCTATTCAAGTTTATTATTGATAAATTAGGACTTCCTTCTACCATTTCATTAGTTGTTTTTTAGATTACTTGTTCACTTCTTCCTTTCTTACTGTTTATCTCTCTAGTTTGGCGGTTTTCTGTGGTGCTAAGCTTTGTTTCTTTTCCCTTTTTTGGTGTGTGTGTGTGTGTATCTGCTGTAATTTATTTCTTTCTGGTTAGTGAAACTAACATACAGAGTCCTGTATTTGTAACAGACTATTTTACACTGATAACAACTTAACTTCTGTCACATAAAAATACTCTTGACTTCTCCCCCTCACACACACAATTTATATTTTTGTTACCTTACATTGCATCTTTATGAATGGTAGACTCAATGGAACATAGGATCTATGTCACAACTAAATCAATTATTTAATGGCAGCATTAAAGCAGCCCAAAGAATGTGAAAAACTGGTGTGGATGTATTTAACTTTTTAAAAACTATGTTTCATAATGTTTTCATTAAAAAGTCTTTATCAGTTTGCTAATGCCTAATTTTTACAACCAGCCACCATAGATTTTACAGGATAAATATATTATTTCAGTGGTAATTGAAGCAGAATTTTTGTTGCTCTTCTTACCCTTACAGATTGTGTATTATCCTCAGACGTAATTCTTTGATTTTTTTTTCTTTTCATGTTGTTACACATAGTTACCAACAATCAACGTGAGAATAACCTTTGAATATTTTCAAGCATTAAGATTTGTTTATACAGCTGCACAATTAGACAACCAACACTCTTGGGTCTTTACCTCTCAGCATACACCTGATTATTAACTTAAAGGTATGATGGGAAAAGTATCAATTTTTCTTGGTCACCTAGATTTAGAAATATGTAATAACTATAAGCTTGGGTCTGCTTCTTCAGAAGCCTAGGAAGTGGAGTGATGGTTCTCTGAAGAGGCTGGAAACAAAGTATGTGTTTCCAGAAGGCTTAATAGAATATGTTGAGACATAGGCCATTAACACAAAAGTGAAAGAAATGCAAAAAATGTACGAAAGTAAGGATTTGAGAAGGGAAATTTTATTTTTAAGTCTAAGATTCCTATGAATTATATGAAAGTAAATGTCCTATCCTTAAAATTAGCCAAAGGAAGCACTTTACTTATCAATATGATATGACTTTTCATACTCTTATCTAAAGATATCCTAAACTAAGATCCAGTTTTCTAAGAAAAGACATTTACTCATGCTTTAAAGCATGTTAGATGATTCCTACCACATCACATCATGTTGTTTACATGTATGATTTAAACTGCATTTATTCTTCAACTCACTGGTTCCTTAGGCTTCTTATCTTTCCTTGCACGCTTAGATAATTTTATGTAAAATTGATTTTTAGAAGTTTAGTTGCTTGGCGTAGTGGCTGTCACCTGTAAACCCAGTACTTTGGGAATTCAAGGCAGGTGGATTGCTTGAGTCTTGGAGCTTGAGGCCTGCCTGAGAAAGATGAAAAACCCTATTTGTACAAAAATAAAAGTATTAGCTGGATATGGTGGCACACGCCTGTGGTCCCAGCTACTCCACGGCTGAGGTGGGAGGATGGCTTGAGTCTGAGAGGCAGAGGTGTGAGCCAAGATCATGCCCTGCTCTTCAGCCTGGGCAAAGAAGCCAGACCCTGTTTCAAAAAAAAAAATCTAGTGAGATTTGATTTCTATTTCTATGTGATTCAAAACTAGGAGAGCTTCAAGGCTAATGACCATTTAAAAATGGCCATTGCTACTTGCATTTTCTATGAAGCCAGCATACACAGCAACGTGCAACCTAAAAACCAAGCTATTTAATATGTAGCTTAGATTTCAGGTTTGATTGTCTTTGAGGTTTGATTATTGCAGAGATCAATTGCCAGACCAAATATAGACTAATTCTGTATTTGGTCTTTTTATCATATGAAACACCCCAGCCTTGGGTATAAATTAAGAGCAAATACGGATGTTTATACCGATAGCGGTGTAGATATTTCCATGTTTATACAGATAGCGGTGTAGATATTTTCATGTCTATACAGATAGCGGTGTGGATGTTTCCATGTTTATACAGATAGTGGTGTAGATATTTCCATGTTTATAGAGATAGCGGTGTAGATATTTCCATGTTTATAGAGATAGCGGTGTAGATATTTCCATGTTTCTACAGATAGCATTGTAGATATTTCCATGTTTATAGAGACAGCGGTGTAGATATTTCCATATTTATAGAGATAACGGTGTAGTTATTTCCATGTTTATACAGATGGCGGTGTAGATATTTCCATGTTTATACAGGTAGCGGTGTAGATATTTCCATGTTTGTACAGGTAGCGGTGAAGATATTTCCATATTTATACAGGTAGCGGTGCAGATATGTGAATTCATTAAACCTCTTTTTCTTTATAAATTACCCAGTCTTGGGTATGTCTTTATCAGCAGCATGAAAATTGACTAATACACTCACTGTCCATGAATGATACTCTGTTAGCCCATTTGCATTGTTATAAAGAAATACCTGAGGCTGGGTAATTTATAAAGAAATGAGGTTTATTTGGCTCCTTGTTCTGAAGGCTGTACATGAAGCATAGTACCGGCACCTGCTTCCAGGGAGGGCCTCAGGAACCTTCCAATCATGGTGGAAGGTGAAGGGAAACCAGCATATCGCATGGTGAGAGAGGAAGCAAGAGAGACAGGGAGGAGGTGTCAGTCTCTTTTAAACAACCAGATATCGCATGAACTCACAGGGTAAGAACTCATTCATTGCCAAGAGGACAGCACCAAGCCATTCAGGAGGCATCTATCTCCAACATTGGGGATCACATTTTAACGTGAGATTTGAAGGGGACAAACATCCAAACTATGTCAGATACCAAAGCTGACAATGCTTAGGATCTTTAGCTGTTCCAGGTTCTGGGAAAAGGGAGAGAGTTATCTTCCCTCGTTTATGCTGTGCTACTGCATACTATATTAGTAATTATTGTTCTCTAAAGGTTCTTAAAAGCAAATAAACAAATGCAAGGCAAAACATATGAAATGCAAGGCAAAATATACGAAATGCAAGGCAAATGCATTAAAAGTTTTTGAGTGTTAATATATAGATTTTATTTTATCTTTTTAATTTCTTTTGCTTAACCAAATAGATTATGTAGTTTTGATTAACTGGCCATGAAATAGCTCTGCCTACATAGAATTTCCCATGAATAATTGGTTGTGGAGACTTTTGTGTGTGACCCAAATCCTCCCTCAAAACTGAAGTTTGCCCAGCTATTGGGAGTGTTGGCAAATCATGCCTCTCAGCTGATTCTCTCTAGAATTTATTCTCAGGAGATCTAATTAATAACTTGTCAAGCTGATGTCCATCCTTGGGGCAACTCGTATCTGAAGAATGGCCAGTGAAAGGTATTAAAACTCCATACTCCTGCCTCAATTTAGGGCAACTCTGAAGGGTCACCCCAGCTTCTCAGCTCCCCCTTGAGATTAGCTGAGGTATTTGTTGTGACTGCCTCACATCTCAACTCCCTTTATCCAATTCAGCTTTTTCGCCACAGTTGTTGGTTCCTAGGATTTTACCCAGTTAAATGTTCTCTACACAAATCTCTATCTCAAATCTGCTTTACAGGGAATGTGGCCTCAGACAGGTTTTCATTAGGTTCTGGACATAACTCTCATTAGTCACTGATATGATTCGACTGTGTCTCTGCCCGAATCTCACCTTGATTGCAATTATCCCCGCATGTCAAGGATGGAGTCAGGTGGAGATAATTGAATCATAGGGGCGGGTTCCCCCTACTGTTCTCCTGGTAGCGAATAAGTCTCACGAGATCTGATGGTTTTCAAATGGGAGTTTCCCTACACAAGCTTTCTTCTCTGCTACCATTTAAGATGTGCCTTTGCTTCTTTTTTGCCTTCTGCCATGACTGTGAGGCCTCCCCAGCCATGTGGAATTGTGAGTTCATTTAACCTCTTTCCTTTATAAATTACCCGGTCTTGAGTAGGACTTTATTAGCAGCATGAGAACAAACTAGTACAGTCTGTTCTATAAGCCCAAGTCAGATCACAGAGTCCCGCTTTCTGTTTCTTTTTTTTTTCTAGCCCATATTTCTACTAAAACTTGACTCATATAGACTTAAAACAAAATAATTAAGCATGGCTAATATTTATTTAATATTTTATACATGTCAGGTACTGTATTTTGTAACTTATCTTTTAATAATCTTTCCAAATCTCTAAAAGGAGAATTCTGCTCTTTTATAGAGAAAATAAGGATGGCTCAATCTTTTGATTTTTATTACAAGCTTTATTTTGTATAACATATAATAAACTAAAAATATTGAAAGTTTAGAAACCATCAGCACACAATCGAGGTGATGGAAATATACTTCACCTCCAGTTTCCTGATGCCTCTTTATAATACATTTCTCTGGCCCCTCATTCCTGGCCCTTAAAAACCACCAAACTGCTTTCTGTCACTGGACAGTAATTTATACAGTCAAAAAATGTATATAAATACAATTTTACACTATGCACTTTTTTGTCTGACATTTTATGTTTTTTTCTCTGCATGTTTTACCTCTAGAGTCTGCCTTGTTTCACTTAGTATAATTATTTTGAGATTCATTCATGTTATAGTATGTATCCATAATTAATTCGGATAAAGCAAGTTAATTCATTAATGTATTGATTGATATTTAGACTGTTTCTAGTTTGGGCTATTATGAATACATGTGCTATGAACATTTGTGTTGATATCATTATATGAACACCTACTTTTATCTCTCTTGGGTAAATACCCAGGAGTGCAATGGCTGAGTCTTATGGCAGAAGTATGTTTAACTTTTTAAGGGACTCTTGAACTGTTTTTCAAAGGTTACACTTTTTTGTATTCCCATCAGCAGTGTATGAGAGTTTCAGCTTCTCCACATCCAAGCCAGTGCTTGTCTATTATCAGTCATGCTAATCTTAGCTATTTAAAAATAGATAGTGGCGTCTCATTTTGGTTTTAATTTGCATTGCCCTAAGCATTAATTATGTTGAGCATATGTTCTTATTTACCAAACAAATGTCTACTTTGAAATGTCTGTTCCAGTCTTTCACCCAAGTTTTAAATGGGGTTGTTTGTTTTTCATTATTAAATTTTGAGCTTTTAAAATATATTTTTGATGCAAGCCTTTTATCAGATATATGAGTTGCAAATATTTTCTCCCAGCCTGCAGCTTGTCTTTTCAGTCTCTTAATAGATTCTTTTGAAGAGCAGATTCTTTTTTTTAAATTTGATGAGTTCTTCTTATCAATATATTATTATATAAATCATGCTGTGGGGTCATATCAAAGAAAGCTTTGCCTGACTCAAAGTCCCAAATGTTTTCACATCTTCCCTCTCCTCTCCTTTGGGAACTGAGATTACACGTAAATTCAGTTACTTGAAATGTACTGTCTACTATTGCTCTGTTCATGTTTTTTAAAAATTTATTTTCTCTCTATATTTTATTTTGAGAGGTGTCTATCTTTTCTTCTTTAATGACTAATGTGCTATCAGCCTACCATGTAGCTGGGACTACAGCCGCATGCTACTATGCCCCGCTAATTTTTGTATTTTTAGTAGAGATGGGATTTCACCATATTGGTCAGGCTGGTCCTGAACTCCTGACTTCATGATCCACCTGCCTCGGCCTCGCAAAATGCTGAGATTACAGGCGTG
This sequence comes from Gorilla gorilla gorilla, assembly GCF_029281585.2. Lineage (NCBI taxonomy): Eukaryota > Metazoa > Chordata > Mammalia > Primates > Hominidae > Gorilla > Gorilla gorilla. The sequence goes on along the minus strand of NC_073239.2, from coordinate 2,182,722 downwards.
AGCCACTGCGCCCAGCCTCCTTTAGTGTATCTTGCATGTCTCTATTTTAGAACATATAGAATACTGTTTCAATAAGCATTTTAATGTTCTTAACTGATAACTCTGGCACCTTGATTTACTCTGGATCAGTTCTGATTCAGTGATTTTTCTCCTTATTATGAGCCACGTTCTTCTGTCTTTTGTTGTTACTGTTGCGTCTCTGCTAAACTGTGTCTGGATGTCAGATACGGTGACTTTTATCTTATTGAGTGCTGGAAGTATATGTAAATATTCTTGATCTTTGTATTGGTATGTATTTAAGTTTAGTTGGAAAGAGTTTGACTCTTTTTGGTCTTGCTTTAAAAATTCATTAGGTGGGATCAGACCAGTTCTCATTTTAGAGCTAATCACTCCCATCTAGTGAGGCAAGATCCTTCTGGGTATCCCTGGGAATCTTGAGGTGTTTCTGGTTTGGCTGATAAAATAAGCACTATTACTGGACCTTGGTGAGCATGTGTACTGTTACTTTTCATCTTATCTGGGTGTTGTTTCCCCAACCGTAGGTACTTTTCTCTAGGCCTGTCCTAACAATTACTTAGCTATGTACTTTAGGGGGACCCTTTGCAGAGCTCTGGAGTTCTCTTTCTGTGCAGCCCCTTCTTCTCAGAAACCTTGTCCTGAGAGCTCATGTCAACATGGTTTCTATGGACTCTCAGCTCTGTCCCCTCAGCTCAGAGAGAACAATGAGCTCCTCTTGGGCTCTTCTCCTGGAGTAGTGGGCTGGAAAACTTTCTCCAGGCATAAATTAGGGCAGTTGATAGGCTCACCTTGTTTGAGACTGACTTTACAGGGTCTTGCAAACTTTTGTGGCATACATTTTGGCCATTTTTTTGGTTGTTTCAGGAGGGAGAGAAAGTCTAGTTCTTGTTACTCCATCATGGTCATTGCAGAAGTCAACCTAACTGATATTTATCAATACAGTCTGTTGCTACACATTGAACTTGCTTAAGATAATTTTTAGATGGCACAGAACTTTCTGTCCATTGAATGAGACTCTCTGCTTATTTTGCAAGTGCTCATTTGTATGGAGACATTTGTATGGAGAAACTTCAAAAAGTTTGTGGAAAAATGAAGTTAAAAGATAAACATTGAAAATGTGATCTTCGGTTTTCATCCCTAAAGAACCGATGGTCCTGGGAACTTAACAATGTCAATGCAGTCTCTTATATATTATTAACTTAAGAAAAATGGGTGCCCTTTCCACATTTGTTGAGATTGGGAAACAAAAAGAAGTCAGAAGGAGCCAAATCAGAGCTGTAAGGTGGATGCCTGACAATTTCCCATTGAGACTCTCAAAAAATTGCCTTTGCTTGATGACAGGAATGAGCAGAAACATTGTGGTGTTAGAGGACTGTCTGCTAAAGCTTTCCCAGGTATTTTGCCCTAAAACTTTGGCTAACTTATTCAAAACACTCTCATGATATGCAGATATTATTGTTCTTTGACCTTCCACAAAGTCAACAAGCAAAATGCCTGGAATGTCCCCAAAAAACTGTTGCCGTGTCCTTTGCTCTTGAGTGATCCCCTTTTGCTTTGACTGGACCACTTCCACCTTTGGTAGCCATTGCTTTGATGGTGTTTTGCCCTCAGGATCATACTGGGAAAGCCATGTTTTATCTTCTGTTACAATTCTTCAAAGAAATCCTTCAGGATCTTGACCCTAGTTCTTTAAAATTTCCATTGAGAGCTCTCCTCTTGTCTGCAGCTGATCTGAGCACAACACTTTTGGCACCCATGCAGTGGAAAGTTGGTTCAACTTTAATTTTTTAGTCAGAACTGTGTAAGCTGAACCAATTAAGATGTCTACGATGTTGGCTATTGTTTGTGCTGTTGATTATCAGTCCTCTTCAATTAGGGCACAAACAAGATTAATTTTTTTCCTTGAAAATTGATATGGATGATCTGTCCCTGTGGACTTCATCTTCCACATCATCTCGTTTCTTATTTAAAAAAGCTGTCTGCTTGTGAACTACTGATTTCTTTGGTGCATTGTCCCCTCAAGCTTCTTGTAAAGCATCAGTGATTTCACCATTCTTTCACTCAAGCTTCATCATAACCTAATGTTTGTTCTTGCTTCAATTTTAGCAGAATTTACATTGCTCTGCTAGGGGCTCTTTTCAAACTAATGTCTACTCCTTCTTACTGTCTCAAACTAGATCCTGTTCAAACATGCTATAATAAATTAGTATGAGTTTATTTTGCTCCCAAAATTGAAACCTTTGCATAGTTTTTTTCATAATATACATTTTCCATGAACTTTTTAAGGCCTCTCATGTATCCACAGGTAGAGTGCCTTACCTATTCTGACTTCAGTCAATTATTCAAGACCTTTCCTTGTCAGTGATACATTAGAAAGGTAGAGAATTGAAAAATAAGAGTAGCTTCTGCTGATTAAGAAACACTATATCTTTTTCTACTTCTTTCTTTTTCTTTTTTTTTTTTTTGAGACAGCATCTTTCTCTGTCACCCAGGCTGGAGTGCAGTGGTGTGATCTCAGCTCACTGCAACCTCTGCCTCCCAGGGTCAAGTGATTCTCCTGCCTCAGCCTCCCGAGTAGCTGGGACTATAGGTGCCTGCCACCACACCCAGCTAATTTTTGTATTTTTAGTGGAGACAAGGTTTCACCATATTGGCCAGGCTGGTCTTGAACTCCTGACCTTGTGATCTGCCTGACTCGGCCTCCCAAAGCGCTGGGATTACAGTCATGAACCACCGTACCTAGCTTTCTACTTCTTTCTTATTATTTTCCTCCTCTCTCATTCCTATATTCTCTCCTTTCTCCTACTTTCCTCCCCACTCCCTGTTTCCTTCCTTTCATCTTTCCTATTTTCAAGACTTAATATTTCTTGAACCTCAGATGTTATCATAGTATGTTATTTGTTTAATTTTCACATAACAATAATAGTTTAAATACAAATAATATTTATTTTCATCCCCATGTTATCAGTATAACAGTAAAGATGTGGAGAGGCCAGCTGGGCATGGTGGCTCAAGCCTGTAATCCCAGCACATTGGGAGGCCGAGGTGGGTGGATCACAAGGTCAGGAGATCGAGACCATCCTGGCTAACATGGTGAAACCCCATCTCTACTAAAAAATAGAAAAAATTAGCTGGTCGTGGTGGTGCGTGCCTGTAGTCCCAGCTACTCGGGAGGCTGAGGCAGGAGAATAGTGTGAACCCAGGAGGCAGAACTTGCAGTGAGCCAAGATCACGCCACTGCACTCCAGCCTTGGTGACAGAGCGAGACTCTGTCTCAAAAAAAAAATAAATAAATGAAAATAAAATTTAAAAACATGATGTGGAGAGGCCAAACCAATGGCTCTTATATCCACGTTCTTTCTTCTAAATGATTTCACCTTAGTTTTGGTCTGCATCTCTAACCATAGCTAGTTGCAGTAGGACCTTCTATCTGGCCTTGCTGCTCTCATTTTTGGACCTCCTCACTGAAATCAAATTGATCTTTCTAAAATGCAAACCTGGCCTTAGTATTTTATTACTTAAAACCCATTGGTGGCTTTCCATGATTTATGGAATAAAGTCAAAATTCCTGTTTTTGCCCACGTTTCTGTGTGCCTCTCATCCCTACATTTACTGATTCCTGTGTGCCATAAATTGCCAGTTGTCCAGAGTTCATTCTCTTTTTGTACTTGGGAGGACTTCTGCATCCCGCAACTTTTCCCCTGAAACATGCTTGGAAAATACCTACTCATTTTTTTCAGATTCAGGTTAGTTTTTTACTTCAGTTTCTTTTCCTGAAGCTTATACTGACTGCTCCATATGGCTTTGGGGATTAGCTACTCATTCCTTTGTGCCCTTTGTAGATACGCATTTATCATGGAGTCTTTTTTTTTTTTTTTTGAGACAGAGTCTCACTCTGTCACCAGGCTGGAGTGCAGTGGTGTGATCTCAGCTCACTGCAACCTTTACCTTCCAGGTTCAACTGATTCTCTTGCCTCAGCCTCCCAAGTAACTACAGCTGTGCACCACCGTGCCCAGCTAATTTTTGTATTTTTAGTAGAGATGGGGTTTCACTATGTTGGCCAGGATGGTCTCGATCTCTTGACCTCGTGATCTGCCCACGTTGGCCTCCCAAAGTGCTGGGATTACAGGCATGAGCCACCGCTCCCAATCAGTCATGCAGTCTTTATACTTACTTGTTTACTTGCCTATGAGCTCACGGAATGCAGGGACTATTTCCTTGTTGCTCTAGCACCTACACCAGTACCTGGTATCCAGAAGCTGTATGCTAAATGTTTGTTGAGTGGCTGTTTGACTGAATGATTGTACTCCTAATTAGTAGATAGAAAGCCATGAACTTCCCAGTTCATCATTCTTTGTGCTCAATTCTGGTTTCTTTATTGTGTTCAAAAGAGTTCCTTAGTGACATAAAACTATGGAGCTAGTATGTCAGCTCATTTAAGCAATGATTGGTTTATGTATATAAGAGGCTTCAATAATTATATATTTTTATTTCAGTTTCAATAAATGATCAATTGATTAATTTTCTCTGTTTTGGCTTATTGTTCACATTTAATATCAAATAAAAGTGTTTTACTTAAAATTATTCATGCCAATTATGACAGTTAGGTGAATATTACTTTGATTTACATTCCAGTAGTAGTTTTGGTTGAACCCTGAATATGCTAAGACGTCACTTTTCTTTTTTCTTATGAACAGGCTACTGTGTTTACATATATTATTAAAATCTTCTTTGAAAATACGAAGTGTTACATTTCTTATATTTAGTTCTCTGTGCTTCAGAATTCCTGTGATACTTGCACTTAAGTCCTTCTGAGCAGTTGATGTTAATATTTATGTGGTTAATTTCATGAAACATGGTGGTTTTCATTTCTATCATTAATTTATACAGGAGATAGACTGTTTTCCAGGTGTAAGCTCAGTCATATAATTAGAAAATTTATAAGCAGAAGGGAGTTATTTGGTCTAACCCATTTATTCTACAGATAGAGAAATTAGAGTCCAGAAACTCTGTCTTCTCTAAAATCTTACAGGTATTTAAGAAAAAAGAATAGACTTGAGGTTTCTGTGTTCTGAACCCAGTGATCTTGACACTGTAATGATCTTCATCCATATTATTCACAGAAGTAAATATAATCACATATTAAATAAGAAACACAAATACTAAGGAGATATTATACTGAAAAATTAAATAATATTATCTTAATTATTTTGATCAGATTCAATATATAGCAGCTTGAAGGCTAATAATTCCAATGATTCTCTGAATAAACCATTTTTCGAATAAGATTACAGGTTTTAGTAATCTAATTATTTTGACTGATGCAAATGTTACCCCGCCAGTCTGAAAAATGTGTTTATTTATATGTCATAAAGAATAATTTATTCCAAAAAGGCTAATTTTCAAAATATATGTATCTTCTGAAACTGTATCTATTTTTTTCCCACGTTTTCTAAATATAGTTTAGAGGGCGTTTGTTGATTTTCATGGTGCTGAAAAATTAAGGTATAATGGTCTCATGAAGGAGAATAATGTCATTTAGACATTGTAATTTTGGAGGATCACAATACTTTTTGGAATGTGGTTGTTGCAGCACTGGTCACTTATACTAATTATATAATAACATACTATACTAATGCAATAATATACCATATGAAATTATTAAATGGTAAATTTGTCTTAAATCCTCTAGAATACTGCAAAGAAATAGTTTATATAAGAAAGAGTACCATAGCATATGTGAACACAATGTTTCCTATTTTTTTCTTCTTTTTTATTTTTTTGAAGACAAGTTCTCACTCTGTTGCCCAGACTGGAGTTCAGTGCCATGTTCATAGTTCACTGCAACCTCAAACTCCCAAGCTCAAGTGATCCTCTTGATTCAGCCTCTGAAGTAGCTGTGCCTATAGGTGTGCACCACCACACTGGCTAATTTTTAAAATTTTTTATAGATATGTTGCCCAAGCTGGTCTCAAATTCTTGAGCTCAAGAGATCTTCTCACCTTGGCCTCCCAGAGTGTTGGGATTACAGGCATGAGCCACCATACTCAGCCAATATTTCTTTTCTAAAAGACATTTTCTAACATACTTCTCATTTTAACTAACATAATATTCAAAGTGTAGATCTGAGAAAGAGATAGTGCCTGCAGATCTGGGATCCTACATGCTAATATTATGGGATGCATTCAGATTTGATCAGCAGATATTCCATTTATTCTAGAACACCACCAGCAGAAGAATGTAATTACGTCTATCACTAAAACTTTGTGTCAATACACACTACTGTATTACTGTATTTGTTATCATAGATGGTCCTTGGATGGCAGCCTTAAGCAATTTTAAACCTAGACAGGTGATGTACTTTTTCTTCTTGGATAATTTTCATTGTTTTATCTAATTTGGTTGTAACTAATGTGTTTAATATGGCTTGCTTGTTTTTTAAAAAGTTGTTCAGTATCCTTAGAACTCAGTGCTGATTTCTTTTTCTAGCAGGCCTTTTATATAGGACATCTCACTTTCTCCTGGCTCTCTACTACTAGCATGAGGTCTCTGAAAAAATCAAGACAGCCAAGTAATTTGTTATAGAATAGCCTATGTAGAGGGAAAGGGGAGGAGTCATATTCCAAGAGGGAAAGACCTTTGAGCCAGGCTCAATTTGTAGAGGCTGTTGAATGAAAATGAGAGAGAGAGAATGCACACTTTATTGCACTATTAAAGCAAAATTCTGACAATAACTTCTAAAAATGATTCCAATCTTATACATTGAGAATATGACAGACCTTCCAAAAGTATAATTTCTTACATGAACGTCCAGGTATATAAGGAAAAATAACTATTTCATACCAATATCTTCAGCCGCCTTTATTGTTGGTTCACCACATAGATTTTTATCAGAATCGCAGAACATTAATTTTTTAAGTTAGCTACCATTATAACTAGCTTGAGAAGAACTTTCTTTTTAATAATTCGACCCAGATGCATTCTAGATACTCCAGTGTTACGAATCGATGGCTTCATGAGGAGCCGCTGTTGACTCATGCTATCTCTGGACATACTGACAGGAAATGTTTTCTTACACCTGTTTTCCTCCTGCTTTTCCTTGGTAGGACTTAGTTCCTTGGCATAGTTCAGTATCAATGGCAGTCATAGAGAAGTGTTACAAAAACCCAGCTTATTCCAACTTGTGAATTATTTGGCACCCAGGAACCAGGTCTTACAATCTTCAACCCACTTTTTCCTAACATGGCCCCTTTTCTGAAATGTTTATTTATATATGATGTAGGCCTGGGGAAAGGACATGGACTTTCAAAGAAAATATTCTCCAATAGATCTCTCAACTCCAGAGAACCTTCTGATTAAATCTGAAAGAATTCCACTGTGCTCTGATAACATCCTTTAATAATGAAGGAAAAGATATTTTTCCCCCAGGAGGATTTTGTAGTGAAAGAGATGGCATAATTTTTTTTTAAATGTTGTTTATAATCTAATTTGTTTTTTCATTTGTGGGGTGTGTCTTAAATCCTAAATGGTACATCCTTTTTAAAATACTTCTAGTAATAAAATGTTTCTGAAGTTATGTTGTAAATATCATTGGACTATGTTTAATAATGTTAAGTTGATCCCACTTCCCCTGAAATTATATACATAAATGCTGAAAGTATAAATTTCCATATACAACTTCATGGAACATTTTTCTTCCAAGTGTGCATTTGCTAGAATTTGCATTGAAAGGTTTTGGAAGGAGCCTGTTGGTATGAATCCTGTGTGAGCAACACTCAGATTTGTTGCATACTGAACAGCATGCTAAATCTCACTTCACAAGCTTAGATTTCTCATCTACCATCTTGAGCTGAATTTAAAATATAACTGCAGTTTATTATGTCACCTGTTCGTCAAACACTGATGCAAAGCTTAGTTTTCAGTGTGAAGAACCCATGACTAGAGAAGGGAAGAAGAAAGGGTCAAGCAGACCTCATTAAAGAGTGTATGGGCAAGAAAACACATCAGATGTCTTGATAGGTTTTTTAAAGTCCTGTTAGACTTGTCATGATTTCCAAAACACTAAATGCCATCTAGTATTTTGGACCCTCCAAAATTACAGTAGAATATTATTATGGGTCATCTTAATTGGAAATATACAGGAAAATCCTGATGATTAATGTAGACTAGTGATAGCTCTCACACATTTATATAACCTATGTTGAAAAGAAAGAAGAAAGGCAGGAAGGAAAGAAGGAAAAAGAGCGGAGAGAGAGGAACAAGAAAACACGTGGATTTGTGGAAATGAAAATTTTTAAATTACTAATTTGCAAGAATGGGTAAGAAAAATACCGAGTATGAACATAAGTGCTTTCAATTCCGTTTGTCTCTTAATCCTTCTCAGTCCGTGGCCAGTTTTGAAACTTGGTGTAACTTCCTTCCTTTATTCCTCCCTCCCTTGCTCCCTCCATCCCTTCTTGCCAGCCTCCTTCCCTTCCTCTCTCCTTGAGTTTCCTTCTTCTTTCTTGTTCCCTCCCTCCCTCCCTCTCTCTTTTTTTCCCTTAGTTTCCCCGGAAGCACATATACCAGCCATTTGAATGCTTTCTGCTCATAGATACTGCCAAGCCCCCTCACCCAGACTGCTGACTAGATTTGGTAGAATGGAATGAGAAACATAGACTTTGTGTCTGTGGCGGCCACCTCTGATGTTGCAGATTTTTGCCGTGATTATGCACTCCAGCCAAGGGACGCTAGAGAGGTTGAAATTTCAACTGTGGGATTTGCCATTTTGGAATTTGCAGTAATGTACTGGATATGCTAACAGCAGCCTGGCTAGCCTCCACTTCACAAGGAAGTATTTAAATATACACGTGTAATATGAAGAAAATTGCATTAGATCATAAGGGATGAATTATTTTGTAAATGACTATACCATCAAATACCATACCTGATATCAATCATCTTCATCAGACAGTATCTGTTTATGTAAGTAGATAAACAAAAAAGCAGGAGTTTATTTCTCTCTAATGTATCCTTGACTCTCTAGCGGTGACCTCTGAAATGTCTCTTCTGATCCAGACTTGTTTGAATCATGTGCAACATTTTAGATTTGTCTTTTCTCTGCAAGTTTTTTTTTGTTAAGTACCATAACATATTGAACCAAATAGTTTTGCTTGCTTTCTATTGATGACACATGATTTTGGCTTTTATCTTCAGTGGGAAATCAATGTGTCACATGGCGTTCACTAAGAAAAAGGTATGGGGCCTCTTTGTAATTCTTTGTCAGATGGTTGCTTTATCTTGATTTATGCCTTCAAACTTTTTCCCATTCAGCAGAAAATATTGTGTCGCTATCTGTGAGAGCAAAGCGATCTATACCAATTAATGCTCTAAGTGTAGCCTCCTTCCAGAATTGCTTATGGAACATATCAACTCACTATAGATTAGGGACATAATGGATTCTTCTTTCTTAAATGTGGCAGATTGACAATTTTAGTTCATATACAAGCTTTTATATTAACATTAAAACAATATTTCTATGTAAAGTAAAATATTGTAGTTGATTATTATTCGAGGGCCTCCCAGAATTTCAAGGTCTGAAAATAAATTCAATGTTCCTGGTGGTAACAAAATTGCCCCTACTTCCTTGTATCAGGACTGCCATTTGGAACTGCTGGGGAAGCTCTTTTCAGAAATTATTTTCAAAACAGCATTGTTGCCTTTTGCCAAACTGAAATCTGGTTGTAAACTTTTGAAAACTAGTTCCTTGGAATGGAATTCAAGTTGTCTTCTAAGCAATTTTTTTTTTAACTCAAACATACATTCTATCTTGCTTTATTATGTCACTATTTGTGTACGAAACATATTTCTATTTTTACCATTTTCAATTTATTTACATTTACATTTACATTTGTGTGTATATATATACACACATACATACACTTTAAGTTCTGGGATACATATGCAGAACTTGCAGTTTTGTGAAATAGGTATACATGTGCTGTCGTGGTTTGCTGCACCCATCAACCCGTCATCTACATTAAGTATTTCTCCTGATGCTATCCCTCCTCTTTCCTTCCTACCCACTGACAGGCCCCAGTGTGTGATGTTCCCCTCCGTGTGTCTATGTGTTCTCATTGTTCAACTCCCACTTATGAGTGAGAACATGTGGTGTTTGGTTTTCTGTTCTTGTGATAGTTTGCTGAGAATGATGGTTTCCAGCTTCATCCATGTCTCTGCAAAAGACATTAATCCATCCTTTTTTATAGCTGCATAGTATTCCATGGTGTATATGTGCCACATATTCTTTATCCAGTCTATCATTGATGGGCATTTGGGTTGGTTCCTAGTCTTTGCTACTGGGAATAGTGCTGCAATAAACATATGTGTGAATGTGTCTTTATAGTAGAATGATTTATAATCCTTTGAATGTGTACCTAGTAATGAGACTGTTAGGTCAAATGGTATTTCTAGTTCTGGATCCTTGAGGAATTGCTACACTGTCTTCCACAATGGTTGAACTAATTTACACTCCCACCAACAGTGTAAAAGCATTCCTATTTCTCCACATCCTCTCTAGCACCTGTTGTTTCCTGACTTTTTAATGATTGCCATTCTAACTGGCACGAGATGGTATCTCATTGGACCAGGGGTGATGAGCTTTTTTTTTTTTCTTCGAGACAGCCTCACTCTGTCACCCAGGGTGGAGTGCAGTGGCACAATTTCGGCTCACTGCAACCTCCACCTAATGGGTTCAAGCAATTCTCCTGCCTTAGCCTCTTGAGTAGCTGGGATTACAGATATATACCACCACGCCTGGCTAAAGTTTTCTTGTGTGTTTTGGTAGAGACAGAGTTTCACCATAGTGGTCAGGCAAGTCTCAAACTCCTGACCTTGTGATCCACTCGCCTTGGCCTCCCAAAGTGATGGGATTACAGGCGTGAGCCACCACGCCCAGCCTATGATGAGCTTTTTTTCATGTGTTTATTGGCCGCATAAATGTCTTCTTTTGAGAAGTGTCTGTTCATATCCTTTTCCCACTTTTTGATGGGGTTGTTTTTTTCTTGTAAATTTGTTTAAGTTCCTTGTAGATTCTGGATATTAGCCCTTTGTTAGACGGATAGATTGCAAAAATTTTCTCCCACTCTGTAGGTTGTGTGTTCACTCCGATGATAGTGTCTTTTGTTGTGCAGAAGCTATCTTTAGTTTAATTAGATCCCATTTCTCAATTTTGGCTTTTGTTGCCACTGCTTTTGGTGTTTTAGTCATGAAGTCTTTGCCTATGCCTATGTTCTGAATGGTATTGGCTAGGTTTTCTTCTAGAGTTGTTATGGTTTTAGATCTTATGTTTAAGTCTTTAATCCATCTTGAGTTAATTATTTTATAAGGTGTAAGGAAGGGGTCCAGTTTCAGCTTTCTTCATATGGCTAGCCAGTTTTCCCATCACCATTGATTAAATAGTCAATCTTTCCCCATTGTTTTCGTCAGGTGTGTCAGAGATATGTTATATATTTCATGGTACAATGCCTTCTGTCAATGGGGAAAAATAACAAGCATATATGGGATGAATGAAGTCTGCTATGGTTAAGGTTGAGAATATTTACTGATCCTTGAGTTCAGTCTCCAGGAATGTTGGAAATAGAGAATGGAGATAATGGAGATAAAGAAAAGTTGTGAAAATGACACTTCCCATAGTGTCAAAATTGTGATCTATTGGAGAATTCTGTGATACATCAAAATCTCTGTTTATACTGATGTTTGTTATTGTGTATGAGCATATCTTTATCAGGTGTAGGCTATTTCTATACTTTCATGTCTTTAAATCAATGTTTCTATTCACATATGTATATGTGCAAATAGAAGCATGTTAATATTATATATATATATTTTCTGTCATTACCATGATTGCTATGATTATCATTAGCATGTATTATTAGTGTGACCGAAGTATCATCAGTATCAGTTTCTTTTTAACTCCAGTGCTCCTGTAATGCTTCATTTCTACAGAGCCAACCTACACCCACTGTTTCCCTGACTATAACTTTACCTAAAGTATAAGCCCTTATAAAGCCATGAAAGCCTACCAAGAATTGTCAAAGAAGCTAGGCAGCAGCCAGGCTCTGCCTTAGGAAAAGACTTTACTTTTTATTATCATGTGCAGTACTTAACTACTTGTTTTGACCTCTAAGATTTTGCTCTCCTATATTTCTATCCCCTGGCTTTCTGATATTTCATGTGATTATATTTGAAATTTTAACCTTGCTTTTCTTTTTGGAATCTCTGATATCTCTGCTGCCACAGGTAATGACAGGTTCCTCTCTAACTGTTGGTGTTATCCCTGGTCAGATTATTACTGATGACAGAAATAGATGTTTTACGTGGATTCTCTCGATATCAGAAACAAATACAGATATCACAACTCAAAAATGACAGACTGATAACCATTATGAACTTAGATGCAACATTCTTAATACAATATTAGCAAGTCGAGTCTAGGAATATTTAAAAATGATCATGTGTTTTAACCAAGTGGGGTATATCTCAAGTTGGTTTCAACAACTGAAAATCTACCATGCTGACAGAAAAAAGAAAAATCACGTGACACTCTCAATAGATGCAAAAAAGGAATTTACAAAATGTAACACATTTTTTAAATTAAAAACTCCCAGCAAACTGAGGATAGAAAAGTACATTTTCAAACTGATTATGTGTTTACAAAAAATCTATAGCAAACATCTTACTTAAAATGGTGAAAGCCTTAATACTTTCTACATAAGATTATGAAAAATACAATGATGTCCTCTCTCACTAGTTCTTTAAAGTATTGCATTCAATATTAAATAAGTGGAAATATATACCAAGTTCATTGATAAATATTTAATACTTATGAGATGATAATTCTCCTGAAATTTATCTCTAGATTCAGTGGAATTCCCATGAAACCTTATAGGTCCTTTTGGATAAATTACAAAACTGATTCTAAAACAGGGAGAAAGAAAGAAGGGAAGGAAGGAGGAATGGACAGAAAGAAGAAAGAAATAAAGAGAAAAGAAAAGAAAATAAGAAATAAGTGACACCCAAGTTGGGAAGAAAGAAAAATACTATTCTCACGTGATGTAAACATATACATAGAAAATCCTTAGGCATCTGCAGAAGTGTGCTAGAGGTATGAAGTGAATTTAACAAAGTTGTAGGATGAAAGATCAATAAATAAAATCAATTGTGTTTCTATACACAATCAACACCAATTAGAAAATAAAATTATGTAAGCAATTTAACTTATAATAGCCTCAAAAATAATAAAATAATTCAGAATAAATTTAATAAAAGGTATGCTGATCCAAAATTTCTAAATCACTAATACGAGAGATTGAATAGGTAGAAATATGTATCAAGTTCATTGGTAAATATACATGTCATACTTATTAGATGATAATTCTTCTGAAACTGATCTCCAGATTTGGCACAATCCCAATCAAACCTATAGGCCTTTTTGGAGAAATTACAAAGCTGATTCTAATTTTTTTTTTAAATGTGGAAGTCCTAGAATAGCCAGAGCATGTTTTAGAAAGAAGAATAAAGTTGGAAAACTTTCCAAATTTCAAGACATATTGTAAAGCTACACTAACCAGTACAGTAAACTTACTGGCATGAAGAAGACATATATATCAGTGAAACAGAATAAATAATTTAGAAATATATCCAGCCTTACATGGCCAAAGTTGCCAAAATAATTCAATAAGGAAATCAATGTCTTTATAAAGATGGTACTAATAAAATTGGATATTAAATGGAGAATATGAACTTCAGAATTACCTCACACCATATCCTCAAATTAACTCAACATGTATTTTATACATAATGTAAATATAAAAAGTATAAAGCTTACTGAATAGGAAAAATTTTTAATAATCTTACTATAGCTAAAAATTTTTTAGATAAGAAAAGGATGGATGAAAATGGAAAAAAATAGTAAGTTGGACTTCATGAAATTAAGACTTTTGCAATTTAAAACATAGCATCAAAAAATGAAAAGGCAAACCACAGATTTGGACAGAATAATTTTAAATATGTCTGATAAAGAACTTTCATCTAGAATGTACACATAACTAAAAAACTAAATAACAAAACACAAATAACTCATTTAACATAATATTTTGACCTAAATGGGCCAAATATTTGTACAGATATTTTAATTTAAAAAGAGATGATGTCCAATACACAAACGAAAAGATACTTAACATTACCCGTCATCAGGGAAATGCAAGTTAAAACCACATTGAGGTACCACTGTACACCCACTGGAGTGGCTGACACGAGCAGAACTGACCATACCACATGATGTGAAGAATTGCTATTCACACGTGGCTAGTGGGACTTCAAAATGGTACAGACATTTTGGAAAGCAGTTTGGCAGTTTCTTTTAATGTTAAACTTAGTACTGATCATATAGCCAAATAATTCCACTGCCACTCAAAATAAATAAAAACATATCCGTACCAAGCCTCATCCTTGAAGTTCATAGCAGATGTGTCCATCAACTTGTAAATGGATAAACCAGTTGTAGATGGAGTACCACTCAACAATAAAAAGGAGCAAACTGGTACAACAGCAATATAAATGAATATCAAAAGCATTATGCTCAGTGAAAGAAGCTAGACATGAAAGACACCAATGTATCATTCCACTAATAGGATACTCTAGAAAATGCAAACTGTAGAAACAGAAGCAGATTAGTGGTTGCCTGTGTTCAGGAATGGAGAAAAGATCAAATGCAAAACAGCAAAAGAAAACATTTTGTGATGATGCAGATTTTCTGTATCTTGATCATGATTGTGGTCAAATGATGATATTCATCTGCCATAACCCATTAAATTGCACATTGAAAAGGGTGAATTTTGCTGTGTGTACATTATACTTAAATGGAGCTGTAAATATGTTTGGAGCTTATCTGTGAACATTAGTTTCAGAGCAGGAGTTATTTTTATAGAGTGGAAATCTGCTGAGTGCCAACTTGAGAAGGGTTGAAAAAAATTAGAACCTTCTTCCAACACATTTCAGTTAGAACACTCTTAGGATGTCGTTACAGCTGCGCTCTATATTGGAGTCTCTGATGAAATCACATGTCTAAGAATCTCAGCATGCCTTTAATCAACAGAATATACACGTGTTTTCTTTTTTTACTATAAAGGATATACCAAACAACTTTTTCAAGACTTTACTTCAAAAAGGCACGTAGTTTTGCAACATTTTTGGTAAGTCTTTAATTATTTCAAAATGAAAAATTGAAAATAAAATGCAATTATTTACTCAGGCCCCCCACAAAAAAGGCCTGTACGGGGAATGCATGTGGTGTGTGTGTGTGTGTGTGTGTGTGTGTGTGTAAGTGTGTGATTTGAAGAATTGAAAAAATTTTAGTGGGGTTTTGTAGCATCACTTTGATAGCATCCTGTAATTTTGAATTGTGTTAGAAATAAAAATAAAGTGAATACACTGATAAAAGAATTTGAAAAGAATTTGCATTATTGCCTAAATTATGTGTGGTTTCCACAGTGGCATGAATCGAGCATCTTTAACCTACATAACAATATATCAGAATGTATTAGGTAAAAAATAAGTAAACTAGTATAACAAAGTTAAATATTTCTAAAGGAAAATTTTAGCTTTATTTTTTTTCCTGAAATGTTTTGAGGAGATATTTACACCAAAAGATATTATCATTGATCAATGAAACTTTTTCAGAATTTGCTTGTGTCCCACCAATATTTGATTACATAGTGCTTCTGTGAGTTCCATTTCATTAATTTAGCATTGACAGGAGAGAAGGCAATGGCTCTGCAGCCTCTCTTGGTGTGGCATGATCCTGGTTCCGCTGGCTGATCTCTATTAGAACCATGGCCTTAATCATGCCTTTCATGCTTCTAACTTGATTTGCATTTGTTGTGTAATCCAAATTTATTCTCTCGTTTAGTCGCTTCCACCCATAGAAAAGCAGGTCTTTTTCATTTCTCCTTCACCATTGCCCCCATTTTTTCTTTTTGTCCTCCCATGATGAAAAACAAGACAGAAACAAACTATAACAGCAACAGACACCTTTAGTCTGTGGTCACCAATGCATTGTAGCACTAAACTTTGTTCAAAATCTCTAGATCTGACCTCTATATCTGCTGTTCCCAGAGTTTTTCAATGTATTCTCTAGACTGCTGTGACCCATTGACAGAAAGTCTAGCTATATTTAATTGAAAGTTATTACTGTCTGATATGGTTTGGCTGTGTCTGCACCGAAATCTCATCTTGCACTGTAGCTCCCATAATTCACATGTTGTGGGAGGGACCCAGTGAGAGGTAAGTGGATCATGGGGGCAGTTTTCCCCACACTGTTCTAGTGGTAGTGAATAAGTCTCATGAGATCTGATGGTTTTATAAGGGGAAACCCCTTTCGCCTTTCACTTGGTTCTCATTTGCTAAATCATGCCTCTCAGCTGATTCTCTCTACAATTTATTCTCAGGAGATCTAATTAATAACTTGTCAAGCTGATGTCCATCCTTGGGGACAACTCGTATCTGAAGAATGGCCAGTGAAAGATATTAAAACTCCATACTCCTGCCTCAATTTAGGGCAACTCTGAAGGGTCACCCCAGCTTCTCAGCTCCCCCTTGAGATTAGCTGAGGTATTTGTTGTGACTGCCTCACATCTCAACTCCCTTTATCCAATTCAGCTTTTTCGCCACAGTTGTTGGTTCCTAGGATTTTACCCAGTTAAATGTTCTCTACACAAATCTCTATCTCAAATCTGCTTTACAGGGAATGTGGCCTCAGACAGGTTTTCATTAGGTTCTGGACATAACTCTCATTAGTCATTGATATGATTCGGCTGTGTCTCCGGCCGAATCTCACCTTGATTGTAATTATCCCCGCAAGTCAAGGATGGAGTCAGGTGGAGATAATTGAATCATAGGGGCGGGTTCCCACTACTGTTCTCCTGGTAGCGAATAAGTCTCACGAGATCTGATGCTTTTAAAATGGGAGTTTCTCTACACAAGCTTTCTTCTCTGCTACCATTTAAGATGTGCCTTTGCTTCTTTTTTGCCTTCTGCCGTGACTGTGAGGCCTCCCCAGCCATGTGGAATTGTGAGTTCATTAAACCTCTTTCCTTTATAAATTACCCGGTCTTCGGTAGGACTTTATTAGCAGCATGAGAACAAATTAGTACAGTCTGTTCTATAAGCCCAAGTCGGATCACAGAGTCCCGCTTTCTGTTTCTTTTGTTTTCTAGCCCATATTTCTACTAAAACTTGACTCATATAGACTTAAAACAAAATAATTAAGCATGGCTAATATTTATTTAATATTTTATACGTGTCAGGTACTGTATTTTGTAACTTATCTTTTAATAATCTTTCCAAATCTCTGAAAGGAGAATTCTGCTCTTTTATAGAGAAAATAAGGATGGCTCTGAAAATGTTAGTAGTAGGGGAAGTAGGGTGAGGGACATAGGGGGCACTTTGTGTTATTTGTGCATTTTACTATCAGTCTAAAATCAGGTCAAAATAAAAATAAAAAAAATGAGAAGTAGAAGCAGGTTGTTAAGATTTTCAGTGTGACTCTAGAATTTTTTTGTTTGTTGTTTGTTTTGGAGTGTAGTGGTAAGATCTCTGCTCACTGCAACCTCCACTTCCCAGGCTCAAGCAATTCTCCTGCCTCAGTCTCCCAAGTAGCTGGGATTATAGGTGTCCGCCACCACACCCAGCTAATTTTTGTATATATATATATTTTTTAGTAGAGATGGGGTTTCAGCATGTTGGCCAGGCCAGTCTCCAACTCCTGACTTCAAGTCATCTGCCCACCTCAGCCTCTGGAAGTGCTGGGATTATAGGCATGAGCCACCACTCCTGGCCCAAAGTTCATATTTTAACTACTAACCTAAATTATTTTAAAAACAAAAGCCTCCTTGGACTCAAACCAGGTCAGAGTGACATGATCATGTGCCTGTTTTGTGCAGGGTGAAGTGAGATTATTATCTAGGAAATAGCTGAAATGTCTTGTTGTGGGCATAAATATTTCATATAAATTCTAAGCTTCATATTAGCACTTAGATTATAATTATCTAAAGAATAGAGAACAATTTCATATAATTTTCAGTGTATCAGGCGAATCAAAAGTATACATACAAGCATGCAGATGAATTTCAGTGAATATAGTGGTGACAATGCTCAACAGAATATGTGTCCCCCACCCCATCCCTGCTTCTTGCTCTTTCACTGTCCTAAAGATAGAACAAAATGGTTCAGGCATCCAGCTTGTCCCCTCCACACTTCACACTTTTACTTAATAGCAGCTTATCTTTAACACTTTGTCATCTTTAAGATGTTGCTAATTCTTTCTGGTAGATCCCAGGACTGAGGATGAGGAAGAATGCTTTTATTTAAATAAAGTTGCTAAATTAAAAAACAATTTTTTTTAGTTTTAAAATATTTTCATTATTTTATAAAATTTTTGTGGGTACATAGGAGGTTTATATATTTGTGGGGTACATGAGATGTTTTGATACAGGCATGCAGTGTGAAATAATCACATCATGAGGAATGGGCTTTCCATCCCCTCAAGCATTTATCCTCTGAGTTAAAAACTATTCAATTGGCTGGGCGTGGTGGCTCACGCCTGTAGTCCCAGCTCTTTGGGAGGCCAAGGGGTGCGAATCGCCTGAGGTCAGGAATTTGAGACCAGCCTGGCCAACATGATGAAACCCCATCTCTACTAAAAATACAAAAATTAGCCAGGTGTGGTGGCGAGTGCCTGTCATCCCAGCTACTCGGGAGGCTGAGACAGGAGAATCATTTGAACCTGGGAGGTGGAGGTTACAGTGAGCCGAGATCATGCCATTGTACTCCAGCCTGAGTGACAAGAGTGAAACTCCATGTCAAAAACAAACAAAAATCAATTACATTCTTTAAGTTATTAAAATTAAACATTGTAAATGATTTTTTTTCCCAAAGCTTTTTCAGAGAAAAAAAAAGTAGAAACAAAGACACTTTCTACTGATTTCCAACATGTTGAATGTATTTCTAGCATGTGTTAAGGTGAAAAATTGATTTTATGTTTAATAGAAAACATAGCATAATGTAATGAAAAGCAAGATTGTAATGATGAAGGAAAATAACACTAGTGCTAATTTTTTTCAATTTGAAGCATTGGATTAAAATGAATTAGGTTATATTCCAACATGTTTATATTGAATTTCTTTTTTCTCCATTTGGTTTCTTTTTATTAATGGGGGAGTGTTGCATTTGTATAAGGTTTCCCTATTATATTCAATTGTTTTGAGATGCTTTTAATATGAAGTTTTTATGTTTTCTTTTTGATGTATACATGTTATGCTTTTATGCTGAATTTGATAATTGGTGCTGTATATGCAAAGCAAATGTAATTTCCCAGCTTTTATTTTTTAAAGCCCTGGGAAGCAACATAATGAAGTAGAAATAGTATCAAGACAGGAGTTAGAATACCTGGATTCTAAAATTTAAATTAAATTAGGATCCAGTGACATTATAGGTGTTCCTTGATCTTCTGATGACCTGATTCCTCAAAAGAAAAATAAAATAATCTATAAATTGTTTCTAATTCTAAAACTCTATCAATCCTATTTTTAAAATTATAATTAGTTGAACTCTATAAGGTCACAAAAATCCCTATTAAGAAACTAAAATAAAATTTTATCATATCTTAAAAATACTCTGATCTTTTTTTATATGCTGACATGAATTCTAATTATTTTTGAGCCCCTAAAAAACATTTAAGATCACAGTTTATGTTTTATTATTGACTTTCAGATAATTAACATTTTACTGATAGATATGAACAAATCTACTCTAACAGAGATAGTCATTAGTTTATTTCTCTCTTTTCAGTATCAATAAAAAGTATCGATTTACCAATAACAATGAATTAATTGCCTGAAATAAATGAAACGTAAGCAGCAAAAGTGAACCTTTGAGTATAACTCTTCTTGTAAACATTGACTTAGTTCAAAGGGAGCTTATCTTTAAAAAAAAGCGCTAATTTATGTCTATTGGTATAGATATAATCTTTTGTTCCTTGAAAATAGATCCTACTATACTCCAGACACTATGCCACTTGGTGCAGATATTAACACAAATAGCAGGTGATCATTGTCCTCATGGAGTTTATTTTAAAGAGAACAAAGTGAGACAAAGGCACACAAGCAAAGAACTACAATACAAAGGGGATGGCATCTGATTCAGCATGGAGATGTCACGGAAGGTGTTGTTTTGCTTAGGTTTTGAAGTGTGGGTAGGAGATGGCCCATGTTGAGAGTGGGAACTGGGAATTAAAAAGATGAGGAGGTCTCTGCAAATCTACATGGATGGGAAGTAGCATGCTGATGTGGGAAACAACTAAAAAGTTCCAGAATGCATGGTTTATAAAGCGTGAGTCAGAGAGGGCTAGACCAGTAGCCAGATCAAGGATATCTCAGATGTTATAGTCATGAATTAGTGCATTGACCTGCAGGCCATGGGAGTCACTGAAGGTTTCAGTCAGGTAAGTGAGCTGATCAGAACAGTCCTTTAGATAGGCCGCTCTTTTGGCTGTAAGGGGGACACGTTTGAAGTAGGGCTATAGCTAAAAATATACAGACACTTCCTCTTGTCTACAGCCCTGCTGGCATCTGTTGTATTTTGACTTTTTAATAATAGCCATTCCAACCGGTATGAAATGGTATCTCATTGTGTTTTGATTTACATTTTTCTGATGATTAGTGATTCTAACCATTTTTTTTTTCGTGTATTTGTTGGCCATTTGTATGTGTTCTTTTGAGAAGTGTTTGTTCATGTCCTTTGCTCATTTTTTAATTGGGTTATTTTTTTTCTAATTGATTTAAGTTCCCTGTAGATTCTGGATACTAAAAAACAAACAAAAACCAGAAGTAAATAAATTCTCAGGACACACACATCCACACCCACACCCACAGAGAGAGAGAGAGAGAGAGCACCTAGGTAAGAGGCCACCAACCACCAGGGTCTAAACTGGGAACACTTTCTAGTACAGAATGAATGGAAAGGATTCATGAAATATCTAGAAAGTAACGTTAATGAGATTTACATGTATGGAGTGAATGAGGAGAAACGGATCATTCAGGATTCTGGTGGGAATAACAGGGGGAGTCATTAGTTGAAATTTTGAAGTGGGAGAAGGAGAGGGAGTTTTAGGGAGAAAGATGAGTTGTTTTTTAGGTATTTCAAACCCTTGAAGCTTCTATGGGACATCGAAGTGGAAATAACAGTCTGTGGGTTGGGACAATAAAGAAAGAAATTGGTTGAAGACTAGGGGAAGAGTATAGAGCAAAGAAATATTTAAGATAATAAACATAGAGAGATAGCTGAAAATGTGGGACTGGATTACAAAGGAAGAGTGATTTAGTTATGAAGCCCAAGGGCTGACAGGAATGGGTGACTACTCGAGGAGTTCATATGCATCTGTTATTGTATGAATAAAAAAAATTATCTGTTCCTTCCTAAAGATATCTTCAACCTGTTTTTGGATACATATGGGCACTGCTTTTCATTCTCTTAGCCCCATTTCGTATTTTAGCCTCTGCTGTAGCAATCAGTTCTGCACAGGCTTTGACCCAGGCTTTGACTAGTTGGTGCAGGTGTGATATGACACTTACCTGGAATGGCCCACAATTTGTGGCTGCTCTCACTTAAGCAGGTGGGATGCTCATGTAGGTGTAACCTAGAAGCTTGGTAGAGTTTATGCCCATGGGGCAACCTGTGACCACTCAAAAATAAAGCCCTTTCCTCCTCCCAGATTAGGGAGTCTTGCATTATGTAATAAAACTCCTTAGAAGGCATATTAGGTTCCAATACAGCATTAGGCAACTTGATAAGGTATCCCATCATCAGCCTTCCTTTCTTCCCTCATTCCTCTGCCTCTCACTCTTCCTTCCTAAGTTAACTTCTTAGATAAAATGCCAACTTTCAATATTTTGTTTCACATCAGGGAAAATAATTGTATATCCTATTTCAAAAGCATATAAAAAGGTTACTGTATAGAAAATTTGTCTTTAATAGATTAAGGTGTAATTTTCCAAATACTTTAAAATTTTATTTCAGATACGTTTTTCATTTTTATAAGCTTCATCTAAAAGCAGAGTTCACCTAAGAATATACCTAAGAGCATATTACATAGAATATATTTTATATTTCATTAGTTTAGCTAGGATTCTTTCAAAATTGAGAGGATCTACAAATATTTCTAACACATTAGTTTTCAGTCTTAAGGCTGAGTCAAGAACAAAGCTCCTAAACTTTGCGTTGGTGATTGAGAACATTTTAAAATTGTTATTTAATTCATTAATTTATTTTTAAAAAATTTTCACATTGTATTTATATAGATTTATAGGATACAATTTAATGTTTCAATGAATATATATGTTGTCTAATGATCCAATAAGGATACTTAGTGTATTAATTACCTCATGCATTCATCATTTCTTTTTCATAAGAAATTTCAAAATCCTTTCTTCTAGATACTTTGTAATATACAATACTTTACTTTTAACTATAGTCACCCTGCTTTGCAAAGAACACTAAAACTTATTCTTCCTATATAATTGTGATTTCATAACTGTTAACCAATCTATCTCCATTTTGCCCTCCCCACTTCTTCCTCACTGTTTGGTAACCACTATTCTACTCTACTTCTCTATTAACTTTTTTTTTTAAAGATTCCACATATGAGAGAGATCATGCGGTATTTGCTTTCTGTGTCTGGCTTATTTCACTTAACATTGTATCCTACAGGGTCATCCATGTTGTTGCAACTGGTAGAATTTCATTCTTTTTTTATGGTTGAATAGTATTTCATTGTGTGTGTGTCCATATACATATATATATATATAATTCATTTTATGTATAATTATAATTACACATAAAATTATATATAATTATAATTATATATAATAATATATATTATACGTAATATATATAATATGCATAATATACGTTATGTATATTATATATAATATGCATAACGTATATTATGTATATTATACGTTATATATATTATATATAATATACATAATATACAATGTATATTATATACATAATATATATTATGTATATAATATACGTAACATATTATGTATAATATACATAATATATATTATATATATTATACATAATATATATTATATATAATATACATAATATATATTATATATAATATACATAATATATATTATATATAATATACATAATATATTATATGTATTATACATCATATATATTATATAATATACATAATATATATTATGTATTTTATACATAGTATATATTATATAGATAATATATATTATGTATATTATACATAATATATATTATGTATATAATATATTATGTATATTATACATAATATATATTATGTATATTATATAATTCACTTGTTTGTTTTTAGACACATAGATTGATTCCATATCTGATTATTAGAAATAGTGCTACAGTAAACATAAGAGTGCAGATATTTTTCAAACACAATGATTTCATTTCCTATGGATGTATACCCAGTAGTGGGATTGCTGGGTTATGTGATCGAATGATTGTTTTTTTTTGTTTTTTTTATTTTTTAGCGAATTTCCATAAAGTTTTGCTTAATGGTTATACTAGTTTACAACCCCATCAACATTGTGTAAGTGTTCCCTTTTCTCCACTTCCTTGCCAACTCTTGTTATCTTTTACCTTTTTGGTAATAGCCATTCTAATGGGTGAACTGGTATCTCATTGTGGTTTTGATTTGCATTTCCCTGATGGTTAGTGATGTTGAACATGATTTTATTATAAATTCGTCTTGACCATTTCTATATTTTCTCTTGTGGCATGTCTTTTAGTTTATTTTGTCCTTTTTTTTTTTTGAGAAGGAGTCTTGCTCTGTTGCCCAAGCTGGAGTACAGTGGTGTAATCGGGGCTCACGGCAACCTCCATCTCCCTGGTTCAAGCAATTCCCCTGCCTCAGCCTGCTGAGTAGCCGGGGTTACAGGCACACGCCATCATGTTTGGCTAAATTTTTGTATTTTTAGTAGAGAAATGATTTCACCATATTGGTCAGGCTGGTCTCAAACTCCTGACCTCAGGCAATCCACCTGCCTCAGCCTCCCAGTTTTGCCCATTTTTAAATAAGTTATTTATGTTTTTGTTGTTGAGTTGTTTAAGTTTCTTATATAATCTGGGCATTAACTCCTTAGCAGATGTATAGTTTGCAAATATTGTATCCCATTCTGTAAGTTGTTTTTTCACTCTGTTAAGTTTCCTTTGCTGTGCAAAAGCATTTTAGTTTGATGAAACCCCATTTATCTATTTTTGCTTTTGTTGCCTGTGCTTTTGACGTCTCATTTAAAAAATCCTTGTACAACCCAAAGTTATAGAGAATTTCCCACATGTTATCTTCTAGTAGTTTTTCATAGTTTTCAATCTTACCTTTAGGTCTTTAATCGCTTTTGAGTTGATTTTTTGTATAAGGTAAAAGATAGGGGTCTGATTTCATTATCCCACATGTAGATATCCAATCTTCTCAGTACCATTTAATGAAGACACTGTCTTTACCCCTGTGTGTGCTCTTGACTCCTTTTTTGAAAATCAGTTGACTTTAGGTATGAGAATTTATTTCTGAGCTGTATATTCTCTTCCATTGGTCTATGTGTTTGCTTTATGGCAGTGCCATGCTGTTTTGCTTACTATGGCTTTGTAGTATATTTTGAAGTCAGGTAGTGTGGTGCCTCCAGCTTTGTTATTTTTGCACAGGATTGCTTTGGTTATTTGGGGTCTTTTCTGGTTTCATACAAATTTTAGGGTACTTTTTTCTATTTCTGTGAAGAATTTCATTGGTATTTTGATAGGGATTGCATTGAATCTGTAGGACATTTTGTTAGTATGGTCATTTCAATAGTATCAGTTCTTCCATTCCATGAGTATATAGTGTCCATTTTTTGTGTATTGTAAATTTTTCCATCAGTGCGTTATAGTTTTCATTTTAGAGATCTTTCACGACCTTGATTAAATTTATCTGCAGATTTCTTGGTAGCTATTGTAAATGAAATTCCTTTCTTGATGACTTTTTCAGATAGTTCACTATTAGTGTATAGAAACGCCACTGAATTTTCTGTGTTGATTTTGTATACTACAACTTTACTGAATTTATTTATTATTTCTAGTAGTTTTTGGTCAAGTCTTTAGGGTTCTCACTCTATATAAGTATATATAGAAAGAACCCTAAAGAGAGAGAGATCATATATATCTATATGATCATATATATAGATGTATACATATGTATGTGAGATCACATTTTCTACAAACAGAAACAATCTGACTTCCTTCTTTCCAGTTTGGATCCCTCTTATTTATTTCTTTTGTCTAATTGCTCTGGCTCTGACCTCCAGTACTATGCTAAGTAGAAGTGGTAGAAGTTGACATCCTTGTCTTCCTCCATATCATAGAGGAAAAGCATTTAACTATTCACCATAAATAAGATGTTAGCTGTGGGTTTGTCACATATGGCCTTTACTGCGTTGAGGTACACTCCTATACCTACTTTCTTGACAGTTTTTATCATAAAGGAATGTTGACATTTGTCACGTGTTCTTTTTGCATCTGTTGAAATGATCACATGGTTTTTGTTTTTCTTTCTATTGTGGTGGTGTATCATATTTACTGATTTGTGCATGTTAAGCCATCCTTTCATCCCTGGGATGAATCCCACTTGATTATAGTGAATACTCTTTTTAGTGTGCTGTCGAAGTCAGTTCACTTGTATCTTGTTGAGAATTCTTGTATCTATGTTCTCCAGGAATATTGGCCTGTTATTTTCATTTTGTGCATGTCTTTGTCTGGTTTTAGAATCAGGATATTGCGAGCCTCATAAGATGAGTATGGAAGTATTCCTTCCTCATTACTTTTGTGGAAAAGTTTGTGGAGAATTGGTAGTTATTCTTTAACTGTTTGGTAGAATTCAGCAGTGAAGACATCAGGTCCTGGGTGTTGGTTGTTGTTGTTGTTGTTGTTTTGATGGAAGATGTTTTATTATTGATTCAATTTCCAAACTCATTATTGATGTGTTCAGATGTTATATTTCCTCACAATTTAATCTTGGTAGTTGTATGTGTGCAGAAATTTATTCACTTTATTCTACATTATCAAATTTGTTGGCATATAGTTATGAGTAATGTCTTACAATCGCTTATATTTCTGTGGTGTATCAGTTGTAATGTCTCCTTTTTCATCTCTTATTTATTTGAATTTTCTCTCCTTTTGTCTTAGTTTAGCTAAAGGTTTGTCAGTTTTACCTTTACACTTTGTCTTATTTATCTTTTGAAATATTTTTTAGTGTCTGTTTCATTTATATCTGCTGTGAGCTTTATCATTTCCTTCCTTCTACCAATTTTGGGTTTAGTTTGTTTTTGATGTTCTAGTTACTTGAAGTGTATAATTTTGCTTTGTGATTTGAAAATCTTTCTTCTTTTTTGGTGTAGGCTTTTATTGCTATAAATTTCCCTCTTAGAACTGCTTTTACTACATTCCATAGGTTTGGGTATGTTGGATTTTCATTCTTACTTGTCTCAGTGACTTTTGAAATTTTCCTATTAATGTCTTAATGAGACCTATTGATTTCTTGGGTGCATGCTATTTAATTTCCATGTTTTTATAAAATTTCCAAGGGCTTTCCTGTTGTTGATTTCTGGCTTTATATCACTGTAATCAGAAAAGATACTTCATATGATATCTGTCTTCTTAAGTTTGTTAAGACTTATTATGTGTCATAATGTATGATTGGTCCTAGAGAATGTTTGGTGTACAGTTGAGAATAATTTGTATTCTGCAGCTGCTGGATGATGTATTAGTCTGTTTTCATACTGCTGATAAAGACATACCCGAGACTGGGTAATTTACAGAGAAAAAGAGGTTTAGTGGACTCATAGTTCCACGTGGCTGGGGAGGTCTCCCAATCATGATGGAAGGCGAAAGACACATCTTACATGGTAGCAAACAAAATAGAATTGAGAACCAAGTGAAAGGGTTCCACATTATAAAACCATCAGATCTTGTTAGACATATTCACTACCACAAGAACAGTATGAGGGAAACCGCCCCCATGATTCAATTATCTCCCACTGGTTCCCTCCCACAACATGTATGAAATATGGGAGCTATAATCAAGATGAGATTTCGGTGGGGATATACAGCCAAACCATATCAGGTGAGATCTTCTTTACCTGCTAGGTCCATTTGGTCTATGGTATTGTTTGAGTCTGTCATTTTTTGGTTGATTTTCTCTTCATATAATCTGTCCATTTTTAAAGTGGAGTGTTGAAATTTCCTACTAATATTATATTGCAGTCTATCTCTACCTTTAAATCTAATATTTGCTTTACATATCTGGTTGTTCTGGTGTTGGGTACATATATAGTTACACCTAAGTAATATATATGTTATGTCCTCTTATTGAATTGGGCCTTTTATCATTTCATTATACAGTGACATTCTTTTTTTATATAGTTTTTTTATTTAAAGCCTTTTAAAATATGACATGACTCTGGCTACTCCTGCTTGCTTTTCATTTGTTTGCATAAAATATATTTTTCCATCTCTTCACTTTCAGTCTATTTGTCTTTAATAGTGAGGTAAGTATCATGTAGGCAGCACATAGGTGGGTTTTGCTATCTGAATCCATTCATCCACTTTATATCTTTTAAGTAGACTTTAATCCACTTCTATTCAAGTTTATTATTGATAAATTAGGACTTCCTTCTACCATTTCATTAGTTGTTTTTTAGATTACTTGTTCACTTCTTCCTTTCTTATTGTTCATCTCTCTAGTTTGGTGGTTTTCTGTGGTGCTAAGCTTTGTTTCTTTTCCCTTTTTTGGTGTGTGTGTGTGTATCTGCTGTAATTTATTTCTTTCGGGTAGGTGAAACCAACATACAGAGTCCTGTATTTGTAACAGACTATTTTACACTGATAACAACTTAACATCTGTCACATAAAAATACTCTTGACTTCTCCCCCTCACACACACAATTTATATTTTTGTTACCTTACATTGCATCTTTATGAATGGTAGACTCAATGGAACATAGGATCTATGTCACAACTAAATCAATTATTTAATGGCAGCATTAAAGCAGCCCAAAGAATGTGAAAAACTGGTGTGGGTGTATTTAACTTTTTAAAAACTATGTTTCATAATGTTTTCATTAAAAAGTCTTTATCAGTTTGCTAATGCCTAATTTTTACAATCAGCCACCATAGATTTTACAGGATAAATATATTATTTCAGTGATAATTGAAGCAGAATTTTTGTTGCTCTTCTTACCCTTACAGATTGTGTATTATCCTCAGACGTAATTCTTTGATTTTTTTTCTTTTCATGTTGTTACACATAGTTACCAACAATCAACGTGAGAATAACCTTTGAATATTTTCAAGCATTAAGATTTGTTTATACAGCTGCACAATTAGACAACCAACACTCTTGGGTCTTTACCTCTCAGCATACACCTGATTATTAACTTAAAGGTATGATGGGAAAAGTATCAATTTTTCTTGGTCACCTAGATTTAGAAATATAGAAATAACTATAAGCTTGGGTCTGCTTCTTCAGAAGCCTAGGAAGTGGAGTGATGGTTCTCTGAAGAGGCTGGAAACAAAGTATGTGTTTCCAGAAGGCTTAATAGAATATGTTGAGACATAGGCCATTAACACAAAAGTGAAAGAAATGCAAAAAATGTATGAAAGTAAGGATTTGAGACGGGAAATTTTATTTTTAAGTCTAAGATTCCTATGAATTATATGAAAGTAAATGTCCTATCCCTAAAATTAGCCAAACGAAGCACTTTACTTATCAATATGATATGACTTTTCATACTCTTATCTAAAGATATCCTAAACTAAGATCCAGTTTTCTAAGAAAAGACCTTTTACTCATGCTTTAAAGCATGTTAGATGATTCCTACCACATCACATCATGTTGTTTACATGTATGATTTAAACTGCATTTATTCTTCAACTCACTGGTGCCTTAGGCTTCTTATCTTTCCTTGCACGCTTAGATAATTTTATGTAAAATTGATTTTTAGAAGTTTAGTTGCTGGGTGTAGTGGCTGTCACCTGTAAACCCAGTACATTGGGAATTCAAGGCAGGTGGATTTCTTGAGTCTTGGAGTTTGAGGCCTGCCTGGGAAAGATGACAAACCCCATTTTTACAAAAATAAAAATATTAGCTGGATATGGCGGCACATGCCTGTGGTCCCAGCTAACCCAAGGCTGAGGTGGGTGGATGGCTTGAGTCCAAGAGGCAGAGGTGTGAGCCAAGATCATGCCCTGCTCTTCACCCTGGGCAATGAAGCCAGACCCTGTTTCAAAAAAAAAATCTAGTGAGATTAGATTTCTATTTCTATGTGATTCAAAATTAGGAGAGCTTCAAGGCTAATGACTATTAAAAAATGGCCATTGCTACTTGCATATTCTATGAAGCCAGCATACACAGCAATGTGCTACCTAAAAACCAAGCTATTTAATATGTAGCTTAGATTTCAGATTTGATTGTCTTTGAGGTTTCATTATTGCAGAGATCAATTGCCAGACCAAATATAGACTAATTCTGTATTTGGTCTTTTTATCATATGAAATATCCCAGCCTTAGGTATAAATTAAGAGCAAATACGTATGTTTATACCGATAGCGGTGTAGATATTTCCATGTTTATACAGTTAGCGGTGTAGATATTTCCATGTCTATACAGATAGCGGTGTGCACATTTCCATGTTAATACAGATAGTGGTGTAGATATTTCCATGTTTATAGAGATAGTGGTATAGATATTTCCATGTTTATATGTATAGCGGTGCAGATATTTCCATGTATATACTGATAGCGGTGTAGATATTTCCATGTTTATACAGATGGCAGTGTAGATATTTCCATGTTTATAGAGAGGGCAGTGTAGATATTTCCATGTTCATACAGATGGCGGTGCAGGTATTTCCATGTTCATACAGATGGCGGTGAAGATATTTGCATGTTCATACAGATGTATGTGTACATATTTCCATGATCATACAGATGGCGTTGTAGATATTTCCATGTTTATAGAGATGGCGGTGTATATATTTCCATGTTCATACAGAAGGCGGAGTAGATATCTCCATGTTTATAGAGATGGCGGTGTAGATATTTCCATGTTTATACAGATGGCGGTGTAGATATTTCCATGTTTATAGAGAAAACGGTGTAGATTTTTCCATGTTTATAAACATAGCGTTGTAGATATTTCCATGTTTATAGAGACAGCGGTGCAGACATTTCCATGTTAATAGAGATAGCATTGTAGATGTTTCCATGTTTCTACAGATAGCGGTGTAGATATTTCAATGTTTATACAGATAGTAGTGTAGATATCTCCATGTTTATAGAGATAGCGGTGTAGACAGTTCCCTGTTTTACAGATAGCAGTGTAGATATTTCCATGTTCATACAGACGGCGGTGTAGAGATTTCCAAGTTTATAGAGATAGCGGTGTAGATATTTCCATGTTTATACAGATAGTGGTGTAGTTATTTAAAAGTTTATAGAGATAGCAGTGTAGATATTTCCATTGATATACAGATATCTGTGTAGATATTTCCATGTTCATACAGATAGCGTTGTAGATATTTCCATATTCATACAGATAGCGGTGTAGATATTTCCATGTTCATGCAGATGGCTGTGTAGATATTTCCATGTTCATGCAGATGGCGGTGTAGATATTTCCATGTTCATGCAGATGGCGGTGAAGATATTTCCGTGTTCATACAGATGGCGGTGTAGATATTTCCATGTCCATACATACGGCGGTGTAGATATTTCCATGTTCATGCAGATGGCTTTGAAGATATTTCCGTGTTCATAGAGATGGCGGTGTAATTATTTCCACGTTTATAGAGATAGCGGTGTAGTTATTTCCATGTTTATAGAGATAGCAGAGTAGATATTTCCATTTATATACAGATAGCTGTGTAGATATTTCCATGTTCATACAGATGGCGGTGTAGAAATTTCCATGTTCCTAAAGATAGCGGTGTACATATTTCCAAGTTCATACAGATAGCGGTGAAGATATTTCCCTGTTCATACAGATGGCAGTGAAGTTATTTCCATGTTCATACAGATGGCGGTGTAGATATTTCCATGTTTATAGAGATGGTGGTGTAGATGTTTTCATGTTTATACAGAGGGCGGTATAGATATTTCCATGTTTACAGAGATAGCAGTGTAGATATTTCCATGCTGATACACATAGCGGTGTGGAGATTTCTGAGTTTATAGAGATAGCAGTGTAGATATTTCCAAGTTTATAGAGATAGCGGTGTAGATATTTCCATGTTTATGGAAATAGCGGTGTAGATATTTCCATGTTTATACAGATAGCGGTATAGCTATTTCCATGTTTATACAGATGGCGGTGTAGATATTTCTATGTTTATAAAGATGGCAGTCTAGATATTTCCATGTTTACAGAGATAGTGTTGTAGTTATTTCCAAGTTTATAGAGATAGCAGTGTAGATATTTCCATGTTTATACAGATAGCGGTGTAGATATTTCCATGTTTATACAGAGAGCGGTGCAGATATTTACATGTTTATAGAGATGGCGGTCTAGATATTTTCTTGTTTATACAGATACCGGTGTAGATATTTCCATGTTTAGAGATAGCGGTGTAGATATTTCAAATTTTATACAGATAGCAGTGTAGATATTTCCATGTTCATACGGATAGCGGTGTAGATATTTCCACGTTT
This sequence comes from Gorilla gorilla gorilla, assembly GCF_029281585.2. Classification (NCBI taxonomy): domain Eukaryota; kingdom Metazoa; phylum Chordata; class Mammalia; order Primates; family Hominidae; genus Gorilla; species Gorilla gorilla. The sequence goes on along the minus strand of NC_073239.2, from coordinate 2,150,876 downwards.
ATAGAGATGGCGGTGTAGATATTTCCATGCTCATACAGATAGCGGTTTAGACATTTCCATATTTACACAGATAGCACTGTAGATATTTACATGTTTATAGAGATAGCGGTGTAGATATTTCCATGTTCATACAGATTGCGGTGAAGATATTTCCATGTTTACACAGATAGCAGTGTGGATATTTCCAAGTTTATACAGATAGAGGTGTAGATATTTCCATGTTCATACAGATAGTGGTGCAGATATTTCCATGTTTATACAGATAGCGGGGTAGATATTTCCATGTTCATACAGCTAGAAATGTAGATAATTCCACGTTCATACAGATAGCGGTGTAGATATTTCCATTGATATACAGATAGCTGTGTAGATATTTGCATGTTCATACAGATAGCGGTGTAGATATTTCCATGTTCATGCAGATGGCCGTGTAGATATTTCCATGTTCATACAAATGGCGGTGTAGATATTTCCATGTTCATAGAGATGGCGGTGTAGATATTTCCATGTTCATACAAATGGCGGTGTAGATGTTTCCATGTTCATAGAGATGGCGGTGTAGATATTTCCATGTTTATACAGATAGCAGTGCAGTAATTTCCATGTTTATAGAGATAGCAGTGTAGATAATTCCATTGATATACAGATAGCTGTGTAGATATTGCATGTTCATACAGATAGCGGTGAAGATATTTCCATGTTTATACAGATAGCAGTGTAGATATTTCCATGTTTATAGAGATAGTGGTGTAGATAATTTCAATTTTATACAGAGAGCAGTGAAGATATTTCCAAGTTCATACAGATAGCGGTGTAGATATTTCCACGTTTATAGAGATGGCGGTGTAGATATTTCCATGTTCGTACAGATGGCGGTGTAGATATTTCCATGTTAATGGGGATGGCGTTGTAGATATTTTCATGTTTACACAGATGGTGGTGTAGATATTTCCATGTTTACACAGATAGCGGTGTAGACATTTCCATGTTTACACAGATAGCGGTGTGGATATTTCCATGTTTATGCAGATAGCAGTGTTGATATTTCCATGTTTATACAGATAGCGGTGCGGAAATTTCCATGTTTATACAGATAGTTGGGCAGATATTTGCATGTTTATACAGATAGCGGTGTAGATATTTCCATCTTAATACAGATGGCGGTGTAGATATGTCCATGTTTGTACAGATGGCAGTGTAGATATTTCCATGTTCATAGAGATGGCGGTGTAGATATTTCGAAGTTAATAGAGATAGCGCTGTAGTTATTTCCATATTTATAGAGAAATCTGAGTAGATCTTTCCATGTATATTCAGATAGCTGTGTAGATACTTCCATGTTCATGCAGATAACGGTGAAGAGACTTCCATGTTCATCCAGATGCCGGTATAGATATATCCATGTTCATACAGATGGCGGTGAAGATATTTCCATGTTCATACAGATGGCGGTGTAGATATTTCCATGTTCATACAAATGGCGTTGTAGATATTTCCATGCTCATAGAGATGGCGGTGTAGATATTTCCATGTTCATACAAATTGCGGTGTAGATATTTCCATGTTCATAGAGATGGCGGTGTAGATATTTCCATGTCTATACAGATAGCAGTGTAGTTATTTCCATGTTTATGGAGATAGTGGTGTAGATAATTTCAATTTTATACAGATAGCTGTGTAGATATTTGCATGTTCATACAGATAGCGGTGTAGATATTTCCATGTTCATGCAGATAGCGGTGTAGATATTTCCATGTTCATACCAATAGCGGTGTAGATATTTCCATGTCCATACAGTTACCATTGTAGATATTTCCATGTTCATACAGGTGGCGGTGTAGATATTTCCATGTTCATACAGATGGCGGTGTAGATATTTCCATGTTCGTACGGATGGCAGTGTAGATATTTCCATGTTCATACAGGTGGCGGTGTAGATATTTCCATGTTTATAGAGATAGCAGTGTAGTTATTTCCATGTTTATAGAGATAGCAGTGTAGATATTTCCATTTATATACAGATAGCTGTGTAGATATTTGCATGTTCATACAGATAACGGTGTAGATATTTCCATGTTCATACAGATAGCGGTGTAGATATTTCCATGATCATACAGGTAGCGGTGTAGATATTTCCATGTTCATAGAGATGGCGGTGTAGATATTTACATGTTCATACAGATGGCGGTGTAGATATTTCCATGTTCATAGAGATGGTGGTGTAGATATTTCCAGTTTCATACAAATGGCGGTGTAGATATTTCCATGTTCATAGAGATGGCAGTGTAGATATTTCCATATTTATACAGATAGCAGTGTAGTAATTTCCATGTTTATAGAGATAGCAGTGTAGATATTTCCATTGATATACAGATAGCTTTGTAGATATTTGCATGTTCATACAGATAGCGGTGTATATATTTCCATGTTCTTACAGATAGCAGTGTAGATATTTCCATGTTCATACAGATAGCGGTGTATATATTTCCATGTTCATACAGATAGCGGTGTAGATATTTCCATGTTCATACAGATAGCGGTGTAGATATTTCCATGTTCATACAGTTAGCGGTGTAGATATTTCCATGTTCATACAGATGGCGGTGTAGATATTTACATGTTCATAGAGATGGCGGTGTAGATATTTCCATGTTCGTACAGATGGCAGTGTAGATATTTCCATGTTCATACAGGTAGCGGTGTAGATATTTCCATGTTCATACAGATAGCGGTGCAGGTATTTCCATGTTCAAACAGATAGTGGTGTAGATATTTCCATGTTCATAGAGATGGCAGTGTAGATATTTCCATGTTTATGCAGATAGCGGTATAGATATTTCCATGTTTATACAGATGGTGGTGTAGATATTTCCATATTTATAGAGATGGCGGTCTAGATATTTCCATGTTTTTACAGATAGCGGAGAAGATATTTCCAAGTTTATACAGATAGCGTTGTAGATGTTTAAATGTTTATACAGATAGCAGTGTAGATATTTCCATGTTTATAGAGATAGTGGTGTAGATAATTTCAATTTTATACCAAGAGCAGTGTAGATATTTCCAAGTTCACACAGATAGCGATGTAGATATTTCCACGTTTATACAGATGGCGGTGTAGATATTTCCATGTTCATACAGATGGCGGTGTAGATATTTCCATGTTCATACAAATGGCCGTGTAGATATTTCCATGTTCATAGAGATGGCGGTGTAGATATTTCCAGGTTCATACAAATGGCGGTGTAGATATTTCCATGTTCATAGAGATGGCAGTGTAGATATTTCCATATTTATACAGATAGCAGAGTAGTAATTTCCATGTTTATAGAAATAGCAGTGTAGATACTTCCATTGATATACAGATAGCTGTGTAGATATTTGCATGTTCATACAGATAGCGGTGTATATATTTCCATGTTCATACAAATGGCGGTGTAGATATTTCCATGTTGATACAGATGGTGGTGTAGATACTTCAAAGTTTATAGAGATAGCGCTGTAGTTATTTCCATATTTATAGAGAAATCTGTGTAGATATTTCCATGTATATGCAGATAACAGTGTAGATATTTCCATGTTCATGCAGATAGCGTTGTAGATATTTCCATGTTCAACCAGATGCCGGTGTAGATATATCCATGTTCATACAGAAGGCGGTGAAGATATTTCCATGTTCATACAGATGGCGGTGTAGGTATTTCCATGTTCATACAAATGGCGGTGTAGATATTTCCATGTTAATAGAGATGGCGGTGTAGATATTTCCATGTTCATACAAATGGCGGTGTAGATATTTACATGTACATAGAGATGGCGGTGTAGATATTTCCATGCTTATACAGATAGCAGTGTAGTTATTTCCATGTTTATAGAGATAGCATAGTAGATATTTCCACTGATATACAGATAGCTGTGTAGACATTTGCATGTTCATACAGATAGCGGTGTAGATATTTCCATGTTCATACAGATGGTGGTGTAGATATTTCCATGTTCATTCAGATAGCGGTGCAGATATTTCCATGTTCATACAGTTAGCGGTGTAGATATTTCCATGTTCATACAGATGGTGGTGTAGATATTTACATGTTCATACAGATGGCGGTGTAGATATTTCCATGTTCATAGAGATGGTGGTGTAGATATTTCCAGTTTCATACAAATGGCGGTGTAGATATTTCCATGTTCATAGAGATGGCAGTGTAGATATTTCCATATTTATACAGATAGCAGTGTAGTAATTTCCATGTTTATAGAGATAGCAGTGTAGATATTTCCATTGATATACAGATAGCTTTGTAGATATTTGCATGTTCATACAGATAGCGGTGTATATATTTCCATGTTCTTACAGATAGCAGTGTAGATATTTCCATGTTCATACAGATAGCGGTGTATATATTTCCATGTTCATACAGATAGCGGTGTAGATATTTCCATGTTCATACAGATAGCGGTGTAGATATTTCCATGTTCATACAGTTAGCGGTGTAGATATTTCCATGTTCATACAGATGGCGGTGTAGATATTTACATGTTCATAGAGATGGCGGTGTAGATATTTCCATGTTCGTACGGATGGCAGTGTAGATATTTCCATGTTCATACAGGTAGCGGTGTAGATATTTCCATGTTCATACAGATAGCGGTGCAGGTATTTCCATGTTCAAACAGATAGTGGTGTAGATATTTCCATGTTCATAGAGATGGCAGTGTAGATATTTCCATGTTTATGCAGATAGCGGTATAGATATTTCCATGTTTATACAGATGGTGGTGTAGATATTTCAATATTTATAGAGATGGCGGTCTAGATATTTCCATGTTTTTACAGATAGCGGAGAAGATATTTCCAAGTTTATACAGATAGCGTTGTAGATGTTTAAATGTTTATACAGATAGCAGTGTAGATATTTCCATGTTTATAGAGATAGTGGTGTAGATAATTTCAATTTTATACCAAGAGCAGTGTAGATATTTCCAAGTTCACACAGATAGCGATGTAGATATTTCCACGTTTATACAGATGGCGGTGTAGATATTTCCATGTTCATACAGATGGCGGTGTAGATATTTCCATGTTCATACAAATGGCCGTGTAGATATTTCCATGTTCATAGAGATGGCGGTGTAGATATTTCCAGGTTCATACAAATGGCGGTGTAGATATTTCCATGTTCATAGAGATGGCAGTGTAGATATTTCCATATTTATACAGATAGCAGAGTAGTAATTTCCATGTTTATAGAAATAGCAGTGTAGATATTTCCATTGATATACAGATAGCTGTGTAGATATTTGCATGTTCATACAGATAGCGGTGTATATATTTCCATGTTCATACAAATGGCGGTGTAGATATTTCCATGTTGATACAGATGGTGGTGTAGATACTTCAAAGTTTATAGAGATAGCGCTGTAGTTATTTCCATATTTGTAGAGAAATCTGTGTAGATATTTCCATGTATATGCAGATAACAGTGTAGATATTTCCATGTTCATGCAGATAGCGTTGTAGATATTTCCATGTTCAACCAGATGCCGGTGTAGATATATCCATGTTCATACAGAAGGCGGTGAAGATATTTCCATGTTCATACAGATGGCGGTGTAGGTATTTCCATGTTCATACAAATGGCGGTGTAGATATTTCCATGTTAATAGAGATGGCGGTGTAGATATTTCCATGTTCATACAAATGGCGGTGTAGATATTTACATGTACATAGAGATGGCGGTGTAGATATTTCCATGCTTATACAGATAGCAGTGTAGTTATTTCCATGTTTATAGAGATAGCATAGTAGATATTTCCACTGATATACAGATAGCTGTGTAGACATTTGCATGTTCATACAGATAGCGGTGTAGATATTTCCATGTTCATACAGATGGTGGTGTAGATATTTCCATGTTCATTCAGATAGCGGTGCAGATATTTCCATGTTCATACAGTTAGCGGTGTAGATATTTCCATGTTCATACAGATGGTGGTGTAGATATTTACATGTTCATACAGATGGCGGTGTAGATATTTCCATGTTCGTACAGATGGCGGTGTAGATATTTCCATGTTCATAGAGATGGCGGTGTAGATATTTCCATGTTTACGCAGATAGTGGTGTAGATATTTCCATATTTATGCAGATGGCGTTGTAGATATTTCCATGTTTATAGAGTTGGCGGTCTAGATATCTCGATGTTTATAGAGATAGTGGTGTAGTTATTTCCAAGTTTATAGAGACAGCGTTGTAGATATTTCCATGTTTATGCAGATAGCGGTGAAGATATTTCCATGTTTATACAGATAGCGGTGCAGATATTTCCATGTTTATACAGATAGCAGTGTAGATATTTCCATGTGTATAGAGATAGTGGTGTAGATAATTCCAATTTTATACAGATAGCAGTGTAGATATTTCCAAGTTCAAACAGATAGCTGTGTAGATATTTCCACGTTTATAGATATGGCGGTGTAGATATTTCCATGTTCATACAGATGGCGGTGTAGATATTTCCATGTTCATACAGGTGGCGGTGTAGATATTTCCATGTTTATACAGATAGCAGTGTAGTTATTTCCAGGTTTATAGAGATAGCAGTGTAGATATATCCATTGATATACAGATAGATGTGTAGATATTTACATGTTCATACAGATAGCGGTGTAGATATTTCCATGTTCGTACAGGTAGCGGTGTAGATATTTCCATGTTCATACAGATAGCGGTGTACGTATTTCCATGTTCATACAGATAACGGTGTAGATATTTCCATGTTCACACAGATAGCGTTGTAGATATTTCCATGTTCATACAGTTAGTGGAGTAGATATTTCCATGTTCATACAGATGGCGGTGTAGATATTTACATGTTCATACAGATGGCTGTGTAGATATTTCCATGTTCGTACAGATGGCGGTGTAGATATTTCCATGTTCATAGAGATGGCGGTGTACATATTTCAATGTTTATGCAGATAGCGGTGTAGATATTTCCATGTTTATACAGATGGTGGTGTAGGTATTTCCATGTTTATAGAGATGGCGGTCTAGATATTTCCATGTTTATAGAGATAGTGGTGTAGTTATTTCCAAGTTTATAGAGACAGCGTTGTAGATATTTCCATGTTTATACAGATAGCGGTAAAGATATTTTCATGTTTATACAGATAGCGGTGTAGATATTTCCATGTTTATACAGATATCGGTGTAGATATTTCCATGTTTATAGAGATAGTGGTGTAGATAATTCCAATTTTGTACAGATAGCAGTGTTGATATTTCCAAGTTCATACAGATAGCGGTGTAGATATTTCCACGTTTATAGATATGGGGGTGTAGTTATTTCCATGTTCATACAGATGGCAGTGTAGATATTTCCATGTTTATAGAGATGGCGGTGTAGATATTTTCATGTTTACACAGATGGCGGTGAAGATATTTCCATGTTTACACAGAGAGCGGTGTAGACATTTCCATGTTTACACAGATAGCGGTGTGGATATTTCCATGTTTATACAGATATCGGTGTAGATATTTCCATGTTTATAGAGATAGTGGTGTAGATAATTCCAATTTTATACAGATAGCAGTGTAGATATTTCTAAGTCCATACAGATAGTGGTGAAGATATTTCCACGTTTATAGAGATGGCGGTGTAGATATTTCCATGTTCATACAGATGGCGGTGTGGATATTTCCATGTTTATGCAGATAGCGGTGTAGATATTTCCATGTTTATACAGATAGCGGTGCGGATATTTCCATGTTTATACAGATGGCGGTGTAGATATTTCCATGTTCGTACAGATGGTGGTGTAGATATTTCCATGTTCATACAGATGGCGGTGTAGACATTTCGAAGTTTATAGAGATTGCGCTGTAGTTATTTCTATATTTATAGAGAAATTTGTGTAGATATTTCCATGTATATGCAGATAGCTGTGTAGATATTTCCATGTTCATGCAGATAGCGGTGTAGATATTTCCATGTTCATCCAGATGTCGGTGTAGATATATCCATGTTCATACAGATGGCGGAGAAAATATTTCCATGTTCATACAAATGGCGGTGTAGTTATTTCCATGTTCATAGAGATGGCTGTGTAGATATTTCCATGTTTATACAGATAGCAGTGTAGTTATTTCCATGTTTATAGAGATAGCATTGTAGATATTTCCGTTGATATACAGATAGCTCTGTAGATATTTGCATATTCACACAGATAGCGGTGTAGATATTTCCATGTTCATACAGATGGCGGTTTAGATATTTCCATGTTCGTACGGATGGCAGTGTAGATATTTCCATGTTCATACAGGTGGCGGTGTAGATATTTCCATGTTTATTCAGATAGCAGTGTAGTTATTTCCATGTTTATAGAGATAGCAGTGTAGATGTTTCCATTGATATACAGATAGCTGTGTAGATATTTGCATGTTCATACAGATAGCGGTGTAGATATTTCCATGTTCGTACAGATAGCGGTGTAGATATTTGCATGTTCATACAGATAGCGGTGTAGATATTTCCATGCTCATACAGATATCGGTGTAGATATTTCCATGTTCATACAGATAGAGGTGCAGATTTTTCCCTGTTCAAAGAGATAGTGGTGTAGATATTTCCATGTTCATTCAGATAGTGGTGCAGATATTTCCATGTTCATACAGTTAGCGGTGTAGATATTTTCTTGTTCATACAGATGGTGGTGTAGATATTTACATGTTCATACAGATGGCGGTGTAGATATTTCCATGTTCGTACAGATGGCGGTGTAGATATTTCCATGTTCATAGAGATGGCGGTGTAGATATTTCCATGTTTATTCAGATAGCGGTGAAGATATTTCCATGTTCATCCAGATGCCGGTGTAGATATATCCATGTTCATACAGATGGCGGTGAAGATATTTCCATGTTCATAGAGATGGCGGTGTAGATATTTCCATGTTCATACAAATGGCGGTGTAGATATTTACAAGTACATACAGATGGCGGTGTAGCTATTTCCATCTTTATACAGATAGCAGTGTAGTTATTTCCATGTTTATAGAGATAGCATAGTAGATATTTCCACTGATATACAGATAGCTGTGTAGATATTTGCACGTTCATACAGATAGCGGTGTAGATATTTCCATGTTCATACAGATAGCAGTGTAGATATTTGCATGTTCATAGAGATAGCGGTGTAGATATTTCCATGTTCATACAGATAGCGTTGTAGATATTTCCATGTTCATACAGATAGCGTTGCAGATATTTCCATGTTCAAACAGATTGTGGTGTAGATATTTCCATGTTCATACAGATAGCGGTGTAGATATTTCCATGTTCATACAGTTATCGGTGTAGACATTTCCATGTTCATACAGATGGCGGTGTAGACATTTACGTGTTCATACAGATGGCGGTGTAGATATTTCCTTGTTTATACAGTTAGCAGTGTAGTTATTTCCATGTTTATAGAGATAGCAGTGTAGATATTTCCATTGATATACAGATAGCTGTGTAGATATTTGCATGTTAGTACAGATAGCGGTGTAGATATTTCCATGTTCGTACAGATAGCGGAGTAGATATTTCCATGTTCATACAGATACCGGTGTAGGTATTTCCATGTTCATACAGATAACGGTGTAGATATTTCCATGTTCATACAGATAGCGGTGTAGATATTTCCATGTTGATACAGTTAGTGGAGTAGATATTTCCATGTTCATACAGATGGCGGTGTAGATATTTTCATGTTCATACAGATGGCGGTGTAGATATGTCCATGTTCGTACAGATGGCTGTGTAGATATTTCCATGTTCATAGAGATGGCGGTGTACATATTTCCATGTTTATGCAGATAGCGGTATAGATATTTCCATGTATATACAGATGGTGGTGTAGTTATTTCCATGTTTATAGAGATGGCGGTCTAGATATTTCCATGTTTATAGAGATAGTGGTGTAGTTATTTCCAAGTTTATAGAGACAGTGTTGTAGATATTTCCATGTTTATACAGATAGCGGTGAAGATATTTTCATGTTTATACAGATAGCGGTGTAGATATTTCCATGTTTATACAGATATCGGTGTAGATATTTCCATGTTTATAGAGAGAGTGGTGTAGATAATTCCAATTTTATACAGATAGCAGTGTAGATATTTCCAAGTTCATACAGATAGCGGTGTAGATATTTCCACGTTTATAGAGATGGCGGTGTAGATATTTCCATGTTCATACAGATGGCGGTGTAGATATTTCCTTGTTTATTGACATGGCGGTGTAGATATTTTCATGTTTGCACAGATGGCGGTGTAGATATTTCCATGTATACACAGATAGCGGTGTAGACATTTCCATGTTTACACAGATAGCGGAGTGTATATTTCCATGTTTATGCAGATAGCGGTGTAGATATTTCCATGTTTATACAGATAGCGGTGCGGATATTTCCATGTTTATACAGATGGGCAGATATTTCCATGTTTATAGAGATAGCGGTGTTGATATTTCCATCTTAATACAGATGGCGGTGTAGATATGTCCAAGTTCGTACAGATGGCTGTGTAGATATTTCCATGTTCATACAGATGGCGGTGTAGATATTTTGAAGTTTACAGAGATAGCACTGTAGTTATTTCCACAATTATAGAGAAATCTGTTAAGATATTTCCAAGTATATGCAGATAGCTCTGTAGATATTTCCATGTTCAAGCAGATAGTGGTGTAGATATTTCCATGTTCATCCAGATGCCGGTGCAGATATATCCATGTTCATACAGATGGCAGTGAAGGTATATCCATGTTCATACAGATGGCGGAGAAAATATTTCCATGTTCATTCAAATGGCGGTGTAGATATTTCCATGTTCATAGAGACGGCGGTGTAGATATTTCCATGTTCATACAAATGGCGGTGTAGATATTTCCATGTTCATAGAGATGGCGGTGTAGATATTTCCATGTTTATACAGATAGCAGTGTAGTTATTTCCATGTTTATAGAGATAGCATTGTAGATATTTCCATTGATATACAGATAGCTCTGTAGATATATGCATGTTCATACAGATAGCGGTGTAGATATTTCCATGTTCATACAGATGGCGGTGTAGATATTTCCATGTTCGTGCGGATGGCAGTGTAGACATTTCCATCTTCATACAGGTGGCGGTGTAGATATTTCCATGTTTATTCAGATAGCAGTGTAGTTATTTCCATGTTTATAGAGATAGCAGTGTAGATGTTTCCATTGTTATACAGATAGCTGTGTAGATATTTGCATGTTCATACAGATAGCGGTGTAGATATTTCCATGTTCATACAGATAGCGGTGTAGATATTTCCTTGTTCATACAGATAGCAGTGTATGTATTTCCATGTTCATAGAGATAACGGTGTAGATATTTCCATGTTCATACAAATAGCGATGTAGATATTTCCATGTTCATACAGTTAGCGGAGTAGATATTTCCATGTTTATACAGATGGCGGTGTAGATATTTCCATGTTCATACAGATGGCGGTGTAGATATTTCCATGTTCGTACAGATGGCGGTGTAGATATTTCCATGTTCATACAGATAGCGGTGTAGATATTTCCACGTTTATAGAGATGGTGGTGTAGTTATTTCCATGTTTATAGAGACAGCGCTGTAGATATTTCCATGTTTTTAGACATGGCGGTGTAGATATTTCCATGTTCATACAGATAGCAGTGTAGATATTTCCATGTTCATACAGATTAGGGTGTAGGCATTTCCATGTTTACACAGATAGCGCTGTAGATATTTACATGTTTATAGAGATAGCGGTGTAGTTATTTCCATGTTTAAATAGATAGCGGTGAAGATATTTGCATGTTTACACAGATAGCGGTGTGGATATTTCCAAGTTTATACAGATAGCGGTGTAGATATTTCCATGTTTATACAGATAGCGGTGTAGATATTTCCATGTTCATACAGTTAGCGGTGTAGATATTTCCATGTTCATACATATGGCGGTGTAGATATTTCCATGTTCATACAGATGACGGGGAAAATATTTCCATGTTCATACATATGGCGGTGTAGATATTTCCATGTTCAAACAAATGGCGGTGTAGATATTTCCATGTTCATGGAGATGGCGGTTTAGATATTTCCATGTTTATACAGATGGCGGTGTAGATATTTCCATGTCTATAGAGATGGCGGTGTAGATATTTCCATGTTCCTACTCACGGCTGTGTAGATGTTTCCATGTTCATACAGATGGCGGTGTAGATATTTACATGTTCCTACAGATGGCGGTGTAGATATTTCCATGTTCATACAGATAGCAGTCTAGGTATTTCCATGTTCATACAGATAACGGTGTAGATATTTCCATGTTCATACAAATAGCGGTGTAGATTTTTCCATGTTCATACAGTTAGCGGAGTAGATATTTCCATGTTCATACAGATGGCGGTGTAGATATTTCCATGTTCATACAGATGGCGGTGTAGATATTTCCATGTTCGTACAGATGCCGGTGTAGATATTTCCATGTTCATACAGATGGCGGTGTACATATTTCCATGTTTATGCAGATAGCGGTATAGATATTTCCATGTATATACAGATGGTGGTGTAGGTATTTCCATGTTTATAGAGATGGCGGTCTAGATATTTCCATGTTTATAGAGATAGTGGTGTAGTTATTTCCAAGTTAATAGAGACAGCGTTTTAGATATTTCCATGTTTATACAGATAGCGGTGAAGATATTTCCATGTTTATACAGATAGCTCTGTAGATAATTCCAATTTTATACAGATAGCAGTGTAGATATTTCCAAGTTCATACAGATAGCGGTGTAGATATTTCCACGTTTATAGAGATTGCGGTGTAGATATTTCCATGTTCATACAGATGGCGGTGTGGATATTTCCATGTTTATAGAGATGGCGGTGTAGATATTTTCATGTTTACACAGATGGCGGTGTAGATATTTCCATGTTTACACAGATAGCGGTGTAGGCATTTCCATGTTTACACAGATAGCGGTGTGGATATTACCATGTTTATGCAGATAGCGGTGTAGATATTTCCATGTTTATACAGATAGCGGTGCAGATATTTCCATGTTTATACAGATGGTCAGATATTTCCATGTTTATACAGATAGCGGTGTAGATATTTCCATGTTTATACAGATAGCCGTGTAGATATTTCCATGTTTATAGAGATAGTGGTGTAGATAATTCCAATATTATACTGATAGCATTGTAGATATTTCCAAATTCATACAGATAGCGATGTAGATATTTCCACATTTATAAAGATGGCGGTGTAGATATTTCCATGTTTATACAGATGGCGGTGTAGATATTTCCATGTTTATAGAGATGGCGGTGTAGATATTTCCGTGTTTACACAGATAGCGGTGTAGACATTTCCGTGTTTACACAGATAGCGGTGTGGATATTTAAATGTTTATGCAGATAGCGGTGTAGATATTTCCATGTTTATACAGATATTTGGGCAGTTATTTCCATGTTTATACAGATAGCGGTGTAGATATTTCCATCTTAATACAGATGGCGGTGTAGATATGTCCATGTTCATACAGATGGCGTTGTACATATTTCCATGTTCATACAGATGGCGGTGTAGATATTTCGAAGTTTATAGATATAGCACTCTAGTTATTTCCATATTTATAGAGAAATCTGTGTAGATATTTCCATGTATATGCAGATAGCTGTGTAGATATTTCCATGTTCACGCAGAAAGCGGTGTAGGTATTTCCATGTTCATCGGGATGCCGGTGTAGATAGATCCATGTTCATACAGATGGCGGTGAAGATATTTCCATGTTCATACAGATGGCGGTGTAGATATTTCCATGTTCATAGAGATGGCGGTGTAGATATTTCCATGTTCATACAAATGGCGGTGTAGATATTTCCATGTTCATAGAGATGGTGGTGTAGATATTTCCATGTTTATACAGATAGCAGTGTAGTTACTTCCATGTTTATAGAGATAGCAGTGTAGATATTTCCAATGATATACAGATAGCGGTGTAGATATTTCCATGTTCATACAGATAGTGGTGTAGATATTTCCATGTTCATACAGATAGCGGTGTAGATATTTCCATTTTCATACAGATAGCGGTGTAGATATTTCCATGTTCATACAGTTAGCGATGTAGATATTTCCATGTTCATACAGATGGCGGTGTTGATATTTACATGTTCATACAGATGGCGGTGCAGATATTTCCATGTTCGTACAGATGGCAGTGTAGATATTTCCATGTTCAGACAGGTGGCGTTGTAGATATTTCCATGTTTATACAGATAGCAGTGTAGTTATTTCCATGTTTACAGAGATAGCAGTGTAGATATTTCCATTGATATACAGATAGCTGTGTAGATATTTGCATGTTCATACAGATAGCGGTGTAGATAATTCCATGTTCATACAGATAGCGGTGTAGATATTTCCATGTTCATACAGAGAGAGGTGTAGATATTTCCATGTTCATACAGATAGAGGTGTAGATATTTCCATGTTCATACAGATAGCGGTGTAGGTATTTCTATGTTCATACAGTTAGCGGTGTAGATATTTCCATGTTCATACAGATGGCGGTTTAGATATTCACATGTTCATACAGATGGCGGTGTAGATATTTCCATGTTCTTCCAGATGCCGGTGTAGATATATCCATGTTCATACAGATGGCGGTGAAGATATTTCCATGTTCATACAGATGGCGGTGTAGATATTTCGAACTTTATAGAGATAGCGTTGTAGGTATTTCCATATTTATGGAGAAATCTGTGTAGATATTTCCATGTATATGCAGATAGCTGTGTAGATATTTCCATGTTCTTGAAGATAGCGGTGTAGATATTTCCATGTTCTTCCAGATGCCGGTGTAGTTATATCCATGTTCATACAGATGGCGGTGAAGATATTTCCATTTTCATACAGATGGCGGTGTAGATATTTCCATGTTCATACAAATGGCGGTGTAGATATTTCCATGTTCATAGAGATGGCGGTGTAGATATTTCCATGTTCATAGAGATGGCGGTGTAGATATTTCCATGTTTATACAGATAGCAGTGTGGTTATTTCCATGTTTATAGAGATAGTGTGGTAGATAATTTCAATATTATACAGACAGCTGTGTAGATATTTGCATGTTCATACAGATAGCGGTGTAGATATTTCCATGTTCATAGAGATAGCGGTGTAGATATTTCCATGTTCATACAGATAGCGGTGCAGATATTTCCATGTTCATAGATATAGCGGTGTAGATATTTCCATGTTCATACAGATAGCGGTGTAGATATTTCAAAGTTCATGCAGATAGCGGTGTAGATATTTCCATGTTCATAGGGTTAGTGGAGTAGATATTTCCATGTCCATACAGTTAGCGTTGTAGATATTTCCATGTTCATACAGATGGCGGTGTAGATATTTACATGTTCATACAGATGGCGGTGTAGACATTTCCATGTTCATACAGATAGCGGAGTAGATTTTTCCAAGTTTATTGAGATAGCGGTTTAGGTATTTCCATGTTTATAGAGAAAGCTGTGTAGATATTTCCATATATATGCAGATAGCTGTGTAGCTATTTCCAAGTTTATACAGATAGCGGTGTAGATATTTCCATGTTTATACAGATAGCGGTGTAGATATTTCCATGTTCATGCAGTTAGCGGTGTAGATATTTCCATGTTCATACATATGGCGGTGTAGATATTTCCATGTTCATACAGATGGCGGGGAAAATATTTCCATGTTCATACAGATGGCGGTGTAGATATTTCCATGTTCAAACAAATGGCGGTGTAGATATTTCCATGTTCATGGAGATGGCGGTTTAGATATTTCCATGTTTATACAGATGGCGGTGTAGATATTTCCATGTCTATAGAGATGGCGGTGTAGATATTTCCATGTTCCTACTCACGGCTGTGTAGATGTTTCCATGTTCATACAGATGGCGGTGTAGATATTTACATGTTCCTACAGATGGCGGTGTAGATATTTCCATGTTCATACAGATAGCAGTGTAGGTATTTCCATGTTCATACAGATAACGGTGTAGATATTTCCATGTTCATACAAATAGCGGTGTAGATATCTCCATGTTCATACAGTTAGCGGAGTAGATATTTCCATGTTCATACAGATGGCGTTGTAGATATTTCCATGTTCATACAGATGGCGGTGTAGATATTTCCATGTTCGTACAGATGCCGGTGTAGATATTTCCATGTTCATACAGATGGCGGTGTACATATTTCCATGTTTATGCAGATAGCGGTATAGATATTTCCATGTATATACAGATGGTGGTGTAGGTATTTCCATGTTTATAGAGATGGCGGTCTAGATATTTCCATGTTTATAGAGATAGTGGTGTAGTTATTTCCAAGTTAATAGAGACATCGTTTTAGATATTTCCATGTTTATACAGATAGCGGTGAAGATATTTCCATGTTTATACAGATAGCGCTGTAGATAATTCCAATTTTATACAAATAGCAGTGTAGATATTTCCAAGTTCATACAGATAGCGGTGTAGATATTTCCACGTTTATAGAGATTGCGGTGTAGATATTTCCATGTTCATACAGATGGCGGTGTAGATATTTCCATGTTTATAGAGATGGCGGTGTAGATATTTTCATGTTTACACAGATGGCGGTGTAGTTATTTCCAAGTTTACACAGACAGCGGTGTAGGCATTTCCAAGTTTACACAGATAGCGGTGTGGATATTACCATGTTTATGCAGATAGCGGTGTAGATATTTCCATGTTTATACAGATAGCGGTGCAGATATTTCCATGTTTATACAGATGGTCAGATATTTCCATGTTTATACAGATAGCGGTGTAGATATTTCCATGTTTATACAGATAGCCGTGTAGATATTTCCATGTTTATAGAGATAGTGGTGTAGATAATTCCAATATTATACTGATAGCATTGTAGATATTTCCAAATTCATAGAGATAGCGGTGTAGATATTTCCATATTTATAAAGATGGCGGTGTAGATATTTCCATGTTCATACAGATGGCGATGTAGATATTTCCATGTTTATAGAGATGGCGGTGTAGATATTTCCGTGTTTACACAGATAGAGGTGTAGACATTTCTGTGTTGACACAGATAGCGGTGTGGATATTTAAATGTTTATGCAGATAGCGGTGTAGATATTTCGATGTTTATACAGATAGCGGTGCGGATATTTCCATGTTTATACAGATATTTGGGCAGATATTTCCATGTTTATACAGATAGCGGTGTAGATATTTCCATCTTAATACAGATGGCGGTGTAGATATGTCCATGTTCATACAGATGGCGTTGTACATATTTCCATGTTCATACAGATGGCGGTGTAGATATTTCGATGTTTATAGATATAGCACTCTAGTTATTTCCATATTTATAGAGAAATCTGTGTAGATATTTCCATGTATATGCAGATAGCTGTGTAGATATTTCCATGTTCACGCAGAAAGCGGTGTAGATATTTCCATGTTCATCGGGATGCCGGTGTAGATAGATCCATGTTCATACAGATGGCGGTGAAGATATTTCCACGTTCATACAGATGGCGGTGTAGATATTTCCATGTTCATAGAGATGGCGGTGTAGATATTTCCATGTTCATACAAATGGTGGTGTAGATATTTCCATGTTCATAGAGATGGCGGTGTAGATATTTCCATGTTTATACAGATAGCAGTGTAGTTACCTCCATGTTTATAGAGATAGCAGTGTAGATATTTCCAATGATATACAGATAGCGGTGTAGATATTTCCATGTTCATACAGATAGCGGTGTAGATATTTCCATGTTCATACAGATAGCGGTGTAGATATTTCCATTTTCATACAGATAGCGGTGTAGATATTTCCATGTTCATACAGCTAGCGGTGTAGATATTTCCATGTTCATACAGATGGCGGTGTAGATATTTACATGTTCATACAGATGGCGGTGCAGTTATTTCCATGTTCGTACAGATGGCAGTGTAGATATTTCCATGTTCATACAGGTGGCGGTGTAGATATTTCCATGTTTATACAGATAGCAGTGTAGTTATTTCCATGTTTACAGAGATAGCAGTGTAGATATTTCCATTGATATACAGATAGCTGTGTAGATATTTGCATGTTCATACAGATAGCGGTGTAGATAATTCCATGTTCATACAGATAGCGGTGTAGATATTTCCATGTTAATACAGAGAGAGGTGTAGATATTTCCATGTTCATACAGATAGAGGTGTAGATATTTCCATGTTCATACAGATAGCGGTGTAGGTATTTCCATGTTCATACAGTTAGCGGTGTAGATATTTCCATGTTCATACAGATGGCGGTTTAGATATTCACATGTTCATACAGATGGCGGTGTAAATATTTCCACGTTCTTTCAGATGGCGGTGTAGATATTTCCATGTCCATAGAGATGGCGGTGTAGATATTTCCATGTTTATGCAGATAGCGGTATAGGTATTTCCATGTTTATACAGATGGTGGTGTAGATATTTCCATGTTTATAGAGATGGCAGTCTAGATATTTCCATGTTTATAGAGATAGTGGTGTAGTTATTTCAAAGTTTATAGAGACAGCATAGTAGATATTTCCATGTATACACAGATAGCCGTGAAGATATTTCCATGTTTATACAGATAGCGGTGTAG
The DNA here is from genome assembly GCF_029281585.2 of Gorilla gorilla gorilla. Lineage (NCBI taxonomy): Eukaryota > Metazoa > Chordata > Mammalia > Primates > Hominidae > Gorilla > Gorilla gorilla. The sequence goes on along the minus strand of NC_073239.2, from coordinate 2,132,151 downwards.
ATATTTCCATGTTTATACAGATAGCGGTGTAGATATGTCCATGTTCGTACAGATGGCGTTGTAGATATTTCCATGTTCATACAGATGGCGGTGTAGATATTTCGAACTTTATAGAGATAGCGTTGTAGTTATTTCCATGTTTATAGAGAAATCTGTGTAGATATTTCCATGTATATGCAGATAGCTGTGTAGATATTTCCATGTTCTTGAAGATAGCGGTGTAGATATTTCCATGTTCTTCCAGATGCCGGAGTAGATATATCCATGTTCATACAGATGGCGGTGAAGATATTTCCATGTTCATACAGATGGCGTTGTAGATATTTCCATGTTCATACAAATGGCGGTGTAGATATTTCTATGTTCATAGAGACGGCGGTGTAGATATTTCCATGTTCATAGAGATGGCGGTGTAGATATTTCCATGTTTATACAGATAGCAGTGTGGTTATTTCCATGTTTATAGAGATAGTGTGGTAGATAATTTCAATATTATACAGACAGCTGTGTAGATATTTGCATGTTCATACAGATAGCGGTGTAGATATTTCCATGTTCATAGAGATAGCGGTGTAGATATTTCCATGTTCATACAGATAGCGGTGCAGATATTTCCATGTTCATAGATATAGCGGTGTAGATATTTCCATGTTCATACAGATAGCGGTGTAGATATTTCAAAGTTCATGCAGATAGCGGTGTAGATATTTCCATGTTCATAGGGTTAGTGGAGTAGATATTTCCATGTCCATACAGTTAGCGTTGTAGATATTTCCATGTTCATACAGATGGCGGTGTAGATATTTACATGTTCATACAGATGGCGGTGTAGATATTTCCATGTTCGTACGGATGGCAGTGTGGATATTTCCATGTTCATTCAGGTGGCGGTGTACATATTTCCATGTTTATACAGATAGCAGTGTAGTTATTTCCATG